>NC_083577.1:92069515-92337015 GCF_027579695.1 Neoarius graeffei
GTGTATGCTTGTGTGTGTGTGTGTGTGTGTGTGTGTGTGTGTGTGTGTGTGTGTGTGTGTGTGTGTGTGTGTGTGTGTATGCTTGTGTGTATGTGTGTGTGTGTATTGCATCATGTCTTTTTGCACTGTCAATACAAATGTCACCTTATCACTGAATGCTGCTATCACTAGCCACTTTACTTATACTACTGGAGTATTGATGCCAATATACTTGAACTGTGTGTGTATATATATATATATATATATATATATATATATATATATATATATATATATATACTGTAATTATAATGCCAATATACTTGAACTGTAATTATAATGTTACACATGGTTGCACACCACTGGATGCTGCTACTATCAGCCACTTTACTTGCCCTTAAGGTTTTATCTACTGTGCTTTGTCTTGGGTGTATTCTCCATGCAGGACCTATACAAATGTGCCTGTATATAGTAGCTAGTAGTTCAATAGTAGTTTTTGTATTTTGTATATTGTACATACCTTTTCTTTTTATTCTATGTGTGTGTGCACTTTATGGAGCAGCTCTGAATCTCGTTATTGTTAGGACTAGGACTGTTTTGGCCTCTAGAGGCCGCTGTTATTTCCTTTTCATGTCGTGTTTATTTTGGCCTCTAGAGGCCGCCACTGTTCCTGTGTTTTGTGTTTGTGTTAATTGCCTAATTATCTTCACCTGTGTCCTTAATTAGTTTGTCTATTTATACCCCTGAGTTCAGTCCTCTTGTCACGGAGTCTTTGTGCTGTTATGTTTATCTCCAGTTTCCTTTGTACTGTGTTTTTTGATCTTCTTAGCTTTTGAATTTTTGCACTTTGCTTTTCTTTTGGATTATACTCTTTGTTTTTTTTTTGTCTTTTGTTTTGCCCTGTATATAGTGTATATAGTTTAAATAAATCTATTGATTCTTTTTCTACTTCCGCCTCACGCCTCTGCATTTGAGTCATCCCCCTGGTGGCCTAGTGGGGGTTTGCTGGATTATCACACCAACGAACCAGGTTCGAATCCCAGCAAAACCCTAACAGAAAGACTCCGTCATGACCGACTCAGCAGAGGCTGCTTCAACTGTCTACCCGGCCAACCTTCAGGGAATTATGGCAGCTTTGACACGCTTCGGAGCAACCATGGACGCTCATGGACGTACGCTCACCAGCCAACGTGAGGCCCTCGCTCGCCACGAGGAACTGCTTCAGCAAATTGGGAAAACCCTGGCACAGCTGACATCTCTGCCTGCATCTCCTGCTCCTGATCCAGTTCCTGCTCCTGATCCAGCTCCCACTCCTGCTCCAGTGCCTCCTGCAATGCTGCCTTCTTCACCTCGCGAACCCAGCCTTCCTGCACCACAGAGGTATGACGGCAAGCACAGTGAGTGCCGAGAGTTCCTTACCCAGTGTCAACTCACCTTTGAGCTTCAGCCTACCACCTACACTACAGATCGCCGCAAGATTGCCTTTGTGATCACCTTATTAGCTGGTAAGGCGCGAGCCTGGGCTACTGCTATCTGGCAAAGACAGGGACCTGAGTGCTTTGATTTCCAGCTGTTTTCTGAAGAGATGCTTCGGGTCTTCGATCAGGCAGACATCAGTACCGACGCAGCCCGAAAGCTCATGTCCATCCGGCAAGGAGGAAGCGTCGCAGATTACGCCATCTCGTTCCGAACACTCGCAGCAGTAAGTGGATGGAACGAGACTGCCCTGGTGTCAGCCTTCCACCATGGTCTGTCTGACCCCATCAAGGACGGTCTGGCCTCTATTGGATGCCCAAGTGACCTCGAAACCCTCATCTCACATGCTATTCGTCTGGACAACAGGATGAGAGAACGCCACCAAGCCTTGAGCCCCCCCAGCCTCCCTACCTCTACCTGGAGACCGTCTACCTCCTTCAGTGACTGTCCAGAACCCATGCAAGTGGGTCGTACTCGCCTCTCCGCATCTGAGAGGGAGCGCAGAAGGAGGGACAAGTGCTGCATCTACTGTGGCAAGCCTGGTCACTTCCGAGCATCATGTCCCGAACTCTTGGGAAAAGGACCGCCCCGTCCAGCCGAGGGAGGGTTGTGACGGGGCCTACCCTCTCTCCCGGACTCCCTGGCCAAGGAATCTACATCCCGGTCTCCATCTCCTGGGGTGAGTCTGTCCACTCTTGTCAAGCTTTGATAGACTCAGGGGCGGCTGGGAACTTTATGGATATTCACTTCGCCCAAAGCATCAATATTCCGACTGCACCTCTTGAAGTCCCTCTGTCTGTGTCTGCCCTCGATGGCCAAGCGTTAGGTGATGGTAGAGTCACTCAAGTTACTTCTCCAGTCTTCCTCCAGTCTCAAGGTCACAAGGAAGAAATATCCCTGCACCTAATTCCTTCACCTGAGTTCCCAGTTATTCTAGGCCTTCCTTGGCTTACTCGCCACAACCCTCGCATAGACTGGTTAACAAGCCAGGTTGTGGAATGGGGCCCTGCATGCCATGCCTCTTGTCTGCTCTCTAGCTCTCCTGTGTCTCCTGCCGAGCCCCCTGATCTCACCGAGTTATCTCAAGTTCCCACAGAGTACTGGGATCTCAAGGAGGTATTCAGCAAGAGCAGGGCCGCCGTTCTTCCTCCGCACCGGGCCTACGACTGTGCCATCGACTTGCTCCCTGGGACTACCCCTCCTCGTGGCAGACTGTTTTCACTCTCTCAGCCAGAACGCAAGGCCATGGAGGAATACCTCAAAGATGCCCTGGTCTCTGGGTTTATTCGACCCTCCACTTCACCTGCTGGAGCCGGCTTCTTCTTTGTCGGCAAGAAGGATGGGGGGCTCCGACCATGTATTGATTACAGGGGCCTGAATAAGATCACTGTGTGCAACCGATATCCCCTTCCGCTGATGTCCACAGCTTTCGACCTGCTCCAAGGCGCCACCGTCTTCACCAAGTTGGACCTACGGAACGCATACCACCTCATCCGTATCCGACAGGGAGACGAGTGGAAGACTGCCTTTAACACCCCGTCTGGGCACTACGAATACCAGGTGATGCCCTTCGGACTCACCAACGCACCAGCTGTTTTTCAGGCCCTAATCAACGACGTCTTAAGGGACATGATTAACCTATACGTTTTTGTCTACCTCGACGACATCCTTATCTTTTCCAAGACCGTGCAGGAGCACCGCCACCATGTCCGCCAGGTTCTCCAGAGGCTGCTACAGAACAATCTGTTCGCCAAGGCCCAGAAATGCGAATTTCATGTTCCCGAGGTCTCCTTTCTGGGATTTATTGTACGGACAGGCCAACTCCAAATGGACCCTGCCAAGACCCTGGCCGTCCGGGATTGGCCTACTCCCAAGTCCGTTAAGGAGGTTCAGCGGTTCTTAGGATTCGCTAACTTCTACCGCAAGTTCATCAGGAACTTCAGTTCTGTGGCAGCACCCATGTCAGACCTCACCAAAGGGACAGGTGGATCTTATGGCTGGTCTCCTCAGGCGGAAAAGGCGTTCAAAGACCTCAAGGACCGCTTCTGCACGGCACCCATTCTGGTTCTCCCGGACACCTCCCAACCATTCATCGTGGAGGTGGACGCCTCGGACAGTGGTGTCGGCGCGGTGCTCTCTCAACGCTCGGAAGGAAAGCTGCACCCCTGCGCTTACTTCTCCCACCGCCTGAGTCCTGCTGAGTCCCGGTACGATGTGGGGGATCGAGAACTGCTAGCGGTCAAACTGGCCCTTGAGGAGTGGAGGCACTGGCTGGAGGGAGCACAACATCCATTCCTGGTTTGGACTGACCACAAGAACCTGGAGTACCTCCAGCAAGCCAAGAGACTGAACCCTCGACAGGCTAGGTGGGCCCTGTTTTTCAGTCGGTTTGACTTCACCCTCTCATACCGCCCCGGCTCCAAGAACACCAAACCTGACGCACTGTCCAGACTGTTCTCTGCCACTAACAGGGAGAATGAAGTCGGGCCTATTATCCCTGTGTCCCGGATTGTGGCCCCTGTCCGCTGGGGTATTGAGGAGGCTGTCCGACGAGCCCAACGCCAGGACCCCGGTCCTGGGACGGGGCCACCGGGCCTCTTGTACGTCCCACATCAAGCCCGGGCCAAGGTTCTCCAGTGGGGTCACTCTTCCCCTCTCACCGCCCACCCGGGAACTCGGAGGACCCTGGACTTCCTGAAAAGACGCTTCTGGTGGCCTAACATGGAGCAGGAAGTAAGGTCATTTGTCCTGTCCTGTGAGGTTTGCACCAGAACCAAGAACCCACGACAGCGTCCCCAGGGTCTCCTGCATCCTCTGACCATTCCCCGGCGTCCCTGGTCCCACGTGGCAGTCGACTTTATCACGGGTCTCCCTGAGTCACAAGGTAACACGGTCATTTTGGTCTTAGTTTACAGATTCTCCAAGGCCTGCCGCTTCATACCACTGTGCAAACTCCCCTCTGCTCTTGAAACTGCGAAACTTTTGTTTAATCATGTCTTCCGAGTCTTTGGTCTTCCACAGGACATCGTCTCAGACCGAGGGCCCCAGTTCTCCTCCCGAGTGTGGCACGGGTTCTGCAAGGTCATCGGAGCCACTGCCAGCCTCTCCTCTGGGTTTCACCCACAGTCCAATGGTCAGACGGAGAGGCTCAACCAGGACCTGGAAACCACCCTGCGAGGCCTGGCTATGGATAACCCGACATCGTGGAGCACCTGGCTGCCATGGGCAGAGTACGCCCACAACACCCTGCAGTCATCGGCCACCAAGCTGTCGCCATTCCAGTGCCAATTCGGGTTCCAGCCACCTCTGTTCCCGGACCAGGAAGAGGACGCGGGGGTGCCCTCGGTCAACCAATATGTGAGACGGTGTCGCAAGACCTGGAGCAAGGTCAGGAAGACCCTCATACAGACCTCCAGAACCAACCAGACTCAGGCCAACCGCCATAGAAGACCTGCACACGCTTTCCGCCCTGGGCAGCGTGTTTGGCTGTCCACTAAGGACCTTCCACTGCGGGTGGAGAACCGCAAGCTTGCTCCTCGCTACATTGGCCCCTTCAAGGTGGTGCGCAGGGTGAACCCTGTCTCCTACCGGCTCCAGTTGCCCCGGACTCTGAGGATCAACCCCACTTTCCATGTTTCCCTGTTACGGCCCGTACTGACGTCTACGTATGCCCCTGCCCCTAGGAACCCCCCACCCCCCCGCATCTTCCAGGGGCAGACTGTGTTCACTGTGAATCGCCTGCTTGACTCCCGCCGGGTCCACGGCGGGTTGCAATATCTGGTGGACTGGGAGGGCTATGGTCCTGAGGAGCGCTGCTGGGTTCCTGCTCGGGATGTCCTTGATAAAGAACTATGTCGGGACTTCCATTCGGCCCATCCGGATCGCCCTGGGAACGTCAGGAGACGCTCCTAGAGGGGGGGGTCCTGTTAGGACTAGGACTGTTTTGGCCTCTAGAGACCGCTGTTATTTCCTTTTCATGTCGTGTTTATTTTGGCCTCTAGAGGCCGCCACTGTTCCTGTGTTTTGTGTTTGTGTTAATTGCCTAATTATCTTCACCTGTGTCCTTAATTAGTTTGTCTATTTATACCCCTGAGTTCAGTCCTCTTGTCACGGAGTCTTTGTGCTGTTATGTTTATCTCCAGTTTCCTTTGTACTGTGTTTTTTGATCTTCTTAGCTTTTGAATTTTTGCACTTTGCTTTTCTTTTGGATTATACTCTTTGTTTTTTTTTTTGTCTTTTGTTTTGCCCTGTATATAGTGTATATAGTTTAAATAAATCTTTTGATTCTTTTTCTACTTCCGCCTCACGCCTCTGCATTTGAGTCATCCCCCTGGTGGCCTAGTGGGGGTTTGCTGGATTATCACACCAACGAACCAGGTTCGAATCCCAGCAAAACCCTAACAGTTATACTCTGTGTGATGACAATAAAGGCTTTCTATTCTATGTGTGTGTGTACAGTGTTGAAGGTAAAGTGACAGACTATTTGTTTATTTTTTGTAAAAAGCAGTGAATATAAAAGCGTGTCGGCGGATATGTTTGAAATTTCTCCGATAAATAAAATAACATTAATATTGTTTCGCACGGTTTACTTTCAGGACAATTTTCTTTTTGTCGCAAACACTGAGGTTCACCCTGAGGACCGCGGGGTCACACAGCTGCTCATGGGTTCGAGTCCCTCCGTCTCATCTCATCCGCCAATCAGAAGCGCAGGAGCCCGGTGCGGATCACTGGGCTGCTTTACTGGGAAACTCTGGCGCTGCACTTCCTCAGGTTTCGTTTCTCCTCCGTCAGTGCAGAGCGCAGCTCAGGAACACTTTCGCTTTCTCAGAAAACACGTGGTTTTGCAACTGGCTGTTCCAGCAGCTGAGCTCATCCCCTCCTCTCCCTCCTCTACACCGCGGGGTTTTCACAGCCCTGTCTCTCTCCTTATTTGTTTTATCTCACCAGGTAAAGCTTACTGAGATATAAAATCTCTTTTCAGAAGCGACCTGGCCAAGAGGCAGCAGGTTCACTGTAACCCATTAATCCCTTCAGCAGCTCGGGGTGAGTCTCACTGCTCCTGTGGTCAGTCAGGTGGGTCAGAGCTCTGAAACATGCATGAGAACAGTCAGTGGAATTTGGGGGAAAATAAAAGGAAGAAGAGAAATAAAAAAGAGCTTCCTGTGTATGCTGTTTCCTTATTCTAGGGGAGAGTGGGGTCAGTTGTAGCATGATCTCATCTCATCTCATTATCTCTAGCTGCTTTATCCTTCTACAGGGTCGCAGGCAAGCTGGAGCCTATCCCATCTGACTACGGGCGAAAGGCGGGGTTCACCCTGGACAAGTCGCCAGGTCATCACAGGGCTGACACATAGACACAGACAACCATTCACACTCACATTCACACCTACGCTCAATTTAGAGTCACCAGTTAACCTAACCTGCATGTCTTTGGACTGTGGGGGAAACCGGAGCACCCGGAGGAAACCCACGCGGACACGGGGAGAACATGCAAACTCCACACAGAAAGGCCCTCGCCGGCCACGGGGCTCGAACCCGGACCTTCTTGCTGTGAGGTGACAGCGCTAACCACTACACCACCGTGCCGCCCGGTATAAAAATTAATCTAGATATAAATATCTTATGCCAGATTATTATGGCATGTTACCAAAAAAATAAAGAAAAAATCCGAGTCCTCTTCTCCATTTTCCGAGTCCTAATGCAGTTAATGCACAAGTCCGAGTCCGAGTCATCAGTGCTCATGTCCGAGTCGAGTCACAAGTCCTTAAAATTAGGGCACGAGTCGGACTCGAGTCTGAGTCCTGGATTTGAGTACTACAAGCCTGGATAACTGCACACAGTAAAATGAAATAGAAATTTAAAGTTGGACTCTTCTGCTGGGGCTTTATTGCCCCACACCTGTGGGGAATCAGCTCGACTGTAAAAAAGTTGACTTGTCGGAAAACTATTGCACTTCTGTCATTGGATTTGATGGCAGTTAATTTATAATTATGTGTTTGTTCTACTACACTGTTAATAAAGTTGCATTCTGTATACCATGTAATTTTTTTTAAAAAACAAAAAAGTGTGGGACCTAATGCCCACCTTTCCCCTAACTCTCATCAGTCAGTATGCCCCGTCATGTCATGTCATGTCACGCTGTCAACAGTGGTGCCTGTGTTTCACATGTTTTGTGTCAATGTGCATGTGCACGTTTGCATAATGTGTAAGTATTTGCCATCACTATTGGACATCACTGAAATGCTTCAGCAAGCCTATGAGCAAACATCCCCTTCATCCCCCTCTTGACACATGAATGCCTCTCAGAACGTTTCACCCAGCTCACTGCTTCATTGCCATCGGCTTTGTGAAGTATTTCCAGGGCCTCCATTGGTGATTCCCCAAGTTTGACACAGACTTTAATGTTTGCTCTCTGCCCACAGTAAACTCACAATTGTGCACGTTGTCACAAAAACACATGTAACACAGGTTCTGATCACTTCTCTAATTCCATACTGAATTGGATGGGATATCCATCACTTTTGTCCACGCATTTTCCCAACACTCAAGAACAGTGCTTTTTAAATGCATGGCATGCCATCATGTAGGAATACCTGCAAACGAGGACCTGTGTGTGTTGTGAGTGTTGTTTTAACGAAGATGAACGCATTGCTCCAGTGTGAGTTTATTGTGTTAGGTCTGTATTGATACATAATAGTGGAATTTGTTTGCTTTGCCTCTATTGAGATTCCTGTCATTCTCAATTAATCTTAATACTTCTAAGAAAGTTTGTTTTTAAACACATCAACCGTTCCAGTGAAGACGTTGAAATTTCATATACATAAATGTAATTCAGAGGGTTTATTAGTTGTAGCTTTGTGTTTAAATGCCTGTCTTTACCTTCTTTGCTACATATATCTAAGGTTTTCTGTTTCCTCAGCTGATCATAACCACTGTTTCCCCTGCAAAACTTGAAACAGGAAGTAACATGACAAGTTGAATTGGTCAATTAACTGGTAAACAGCACTGAGAGCAGACTGCGCCAGGGTTCAGCTGAAGTGAACAATTAGGGATTTTTCCCCCCAGGCATTTCCAGACTTCCTTTAATTCCGCCCTACAGCCCCTCCCCTTTTTGGCAGTTGTCACAATTAAATCATTTACAGTTTTATGTGTTAAATTCCAAGGAATAATGGGTTTGTGTGAAGAACGTAAATATGTGGGCTTATTAGTCTTGTATCAAATGGAATTTCCCAACTGAGATATTTGTTCCTTATATGGGTGTGTTGAGTTTTTTATTTGAAGGCATAAATGTACATGTGTGTTTTCATCAAAGCCTCCGCTATTTTCAATCAGTTCTTTGGTCCTGCATGGGCTCGGAGAACGCTTTCATACGCCACCAAACTGCCAGAAGGAAAAACCCTTGTGTGAAATCAACCTTTTTTTACAGGCAGGTAAGGGATGCGACTGAACAGGTATGGAGTGAGGGTTAAGACTGGAGCTTGTTGCTGTTCAGAGGAATGGACAGTGTTACAAACAACCCTGTTCTCCCCTACTACTAAACTTTCAGGACAAATTAAAATAATTCACAACAAAATCAAAGTTTCTTTTAATGTTTAAACACAATGTGTCAAAGTATTTTCACATCTTAATTTAAGACCACACCCTGTTTAATTATACCCCTCATTCACCACCTTTTATTCTACATATAATTATATCAAACCTGTTGCAAAACAGCAATTGAGCTGGAATGCTGACTGTATTGACACACACAGGATTCTCACTGGGCCTGAACACCCTGAACACTTCCACTCACTGGGCCTGAACACCCTGAACACTTCCACTCACTGCTGGGCTTCCTAAGTTTCTATTCACTCCTGAGTTGCGTTTTGTGAAGCTGGCGGAGGGAGGACACACCCTGACCAGAACAGCCAGACGAGAACGGAGGGGGGGCTAACACATGCGCATTCGCCGCTGATTGGCTGGCGAATGGAGGGCGGGCAAATCGCGGCAATGTGGCGTTGTGATTGGCTGATCCGCGGAGGCTGTGGGTCTGGAGCTTCATGTGTCGGGTTTCAGACAGAGGAGCCGGAGATCCTGCTGCAGAATCCTCAGCTGGCACCAGTCAGAACCTTCAGAACCTTCAGACCGTCTTTAAATTCTACAGAATTCTACAGCGAGTCCTTATTGGACCAAATCCGAACATTTTTAAAGGTAAGATATTTATTTTATAAGTGATTTGGTTATGAAATGTTACAATAAATCACTGAACGGGTTTTTTTAGTCCTAGATCTCTATTTTTATTATTAATTTTGACTTTAGATCACTTAGCTATATATTTAATAGCTATATGTGATTAAACATTATTATTATTATTATTATTATTATTATTATTATTATTATTATTATTGTTGTTGTTGTTGTTGTTGTTGATAATGATGATGATATTTCAAAGGTGTAAAAGTGCATGCAATTTCGCTTATTTTTACATTTCCATTAAAGTGTGCATGCTTTGCACAAAGCTATAGGATAAACTTATTACCAAAAAAGATAAAGTATATACATATATACTTTATAACTTAATAAATTTTTAAAGTTATAGTTGCACTGTATTATTAATCCTCTTTTTCTCTTGTAGAGTAGAGTAGAGTAGAGTGGGGGGAAAAGCCCCCCTTAAGGAAAATTCAGTTTTTCTCCAAGTTGAAATGAACCATGTGTTTAGTTTTATCATAGTTTTTGACAACAGTGACATGAACAATAATGCCACCTAAAGTTTGCCTAAAGTTAATACTTAATTTTTTTTTTTAACAAAAACAAACATTGTGCCAAGTGGGCCTTTTACCCCCCCCCCCCCCCCCCCCCCCCCCCCAGTGGGGTAAAAGGCCCCCTGAGGTGGGGCAATAGGCCCCCTCACTCAAAAAAAAAGCTGTTTGGATAGCAAAAGTGTTTACTTAAGCCTATAATGTGAAAGAAACAAGAAAATATCCCTGAATTAATGAATAGATGCATTATTTTATTATATTTTGCATTTTAATTTCAATATAATTTTGTGTGGATTGAACATGAATTAACAAAGAACAAGTTCATCAATAAATAATGCTAACATTCATTTTTTTTATATTAAGTTCAAATTACTTGCTTTACTCAATCAGGTAAGCGAGATGTTATTAAAAACTATGTATCTGCTATTCAGAAATGTATGAAAAACAGTAATTATGATAAAAGGAAACGAAGCCCCCTGGGGGCCATTTACCCCGCCATTAAGGGGGCGTTTTACCCCACAGACTACACTTTTACAAAAAAGGGTCTTACTTTCAAAATGTGATTCAACTTTTTATACCTAATGTATATTTTTAACGTACTGACTTGTCTACTCATACCACATACACAGCTGTGATATCTGACGAAATAGCAGCTATCTAAATACAGTTTTACTGATATCTGAAAATTATATCACTTACCATGAAATTTGATTTCTCTCCGCTGCGTTGCTGATCTGCGATCCACAGTGGATATTTGTATATCCCCATTGTCAAGCCAGTCCATATCAACAATAGAAATGTAACTTTGTGCCATCTGGTGGTTATTTTGGGTAAAACAGGCCGGGGGCGTATTACCCCACGGGGGCTTTTTCCCCCACTCTACTCTACGCCAGATCAACATTCATGGCCACATTTAGCACAAGCCTGATTAAGCCTGATATGACATTGACCCTGTAATGTCCAGGAGAACATGTACTTCAGTGAAAGCACAGCATCTGTCTGTCTGTCAATTCGCATGAAGAAAATATTGTTAGATTTAGATGCATCAGGAATTGAAACCTTGGACAAGCAGATATCACATCCCGACTATTAGTTGTTGGTTTTTTTTTCTTTGAATAAGTGAAGTTATTTTTTATAGTTGCCTGGAAGAAAAGTAGAGAAAGAACAAAGTACTTCCTACTTACATGTGGTGTGTACAGTGTATTTAAACCTTTCCTTACGCTCACACTAACAGGAGACCAGCTCGTGTTGCTTGTAGTTTCTTTCTTCTGGGTGTGTAGGGACTTCTCACCCGTAGATGTGGCCTATCCAGCATCTATTTTTTTTTTGTCAGATAAAAAGTTGATAAAAGCACAAGATGTGAACCTTCCTGAATTTATCTAGTTTACCAGAGGCACCAACAATCCCAGCTACTTCAATTTAATTCAATCCAGTGTTTAATTGTTATCATACATATACAGGCATATACAGTGGAATGAAATGCAATTTACCGAGCCTCAGGTGTAAATATATAACAAGTGTTAATGCAAATAACATGACAAGACTGAGAATATCAGGAGAGTTGCAGTAGTGGACAGGACACAGATGGAAGGAGGATGACAAAAAAACAAAGAAAAACTCCAAGAAGCAGTGTAGCTTCAGGGTAGTGTGTGGGTCTAGTCAGTGTTTACTGATAGATATTCGTGGTGCTGGTGTCTGTGAAGTGCAGATTTAAATGTTAACCACGTAGAAAGTTGGGATAACAGTGCAGATAGATAACAGGCAGTTGAAGTATTGAAATAGATAAAGTGGCGATGCGTGTACTGTAGAAGTACCGTACCTGTGTCAAGGGTGGTGATTAGGACAAAGCGTTGTTCACAGTGTGTGTGATATGAGCAGCTCAACTGTCCTTGGCAACAAGCGATTGTTTAGTCTTGTGTTTGTATGCTCCAGAATCAGTTCCAGATAGTAGGAGGACAAAACACGCTGTAGCTGAGGCGAGTGCGGTCTGAGACAAGGCTGAATACTTTCTTCAGACATCTTTTGGTGTTGCTGTAGGTGTCGCACACTCGAGGAAAGCAGGACCTTGCAGTCAGGGACAGTAGAGCTGCCACACCAGACTGTGATGCAAGTACATCTCTTTTGGAAGTCTCGTTAGAACATGGAGATGCTGTTGGGCTTTTCTTGTAAGATGGAATGTGTGGCATGACCAACTGCTCACTCTTTCCACTGCGGTGCTCGATATTCATACGGCTGCATTCTCTCCTCTTCCTCTTCTCAAATCAACTGTGATTTCCTTTGTTTTGCTGATGTAAAAAGAGAAATATTCTCAGTGTGCCATGCAGTGACGAGGGCTACTTCTGTCTTAACAGCGATTGGAACAGTGTTAATTGGAATGGATTGATGTTGTTGCTTCATCAGAAAATCCAGAATCCAGCTGCCAAAAGTGTTTTGGGTTTTTTTTGGAAAAACCCATGTGTGTAAATTTGCACATAAGAAGGCTAACTAATGTAAAGCTTGCTTGACTGACTTCAGATCATATCATTTGCATGGATTACTGCACTTTTATACATGGATTACACTGTCAAGTTTAAATTTCTGATCTACCGTATGTACATTTACAGCATTTAGCAGACGCCACTATCCAGAGCAGCTTATAGAAGAGCTTTGGAGTCTCAATCAAAAATACATCCTCATGCTAGGTCATTAAATCAGAGACTAAGAGGACCATTGAGACCATTTTATAAAGCCTGGTCATTTTATATTATTGGCATTAATTAAAGAATATAGAAATAAAGAAAGCTAGCCACAACAAACCAGTAATTTAAGGCAAATTAAACTAATTGTTCAATAAAGACCAGAAGACCTGTGTAAATGGAGGACGGGGCAGTCTGTCTATTCAAACACCTCGGCTGATAGAAGATTTAACACAGGTCATGGTTATGAGGAACAGGATGCTTAAAGCCAGAATGAGTTGAAAGTTTGAAACAGCATCTTCCTTCTTGTCACTGTGCAACACTTTAGATCTGGGATGGATGACTTTGCTGGTGATGAGAGCCAAAACATTTTTCTCCTTACTACTGGAGGACAGATGACAAAGCTATACTTTCACAAAGTTCACCCTCTTCCTACAGTTTCCCCATTACTGTGGTAACTCATGGTTGAGTAATGCAATGTGTTTTTGAAGCTTTTATTAACAACTCAGCGTTCAGTATTTGCAATTGAACTGGAAAAATTAATTTTCAATTAACAAGCACTGCTACTTCACATCACACATTTTCAAGGAGATTTAAATGTCTCAGTACAGAAAATACATTTCCAACACACAAAAACGTCTGGACACAGATCGTATCCCTTTCAGTTTCATTACATCTCAAATCTTAATTCCTTCCCCTTCAAATCCGAGACTCCGGCAGCTCTGGTGGCACCTGTGCACCTCTCAGACGTCTCTTTGTGAGTTGTGGTGTTTCAGACCGAAATCCTTCACAGATTTGGTCTATAGCACATAGGTTTATGCATGAATTCAGTAAAAAAAAAAAAAAAAAAATATATATATATATATATATATATATATAAAGCTTTTCCCCATTTTGATTGTAACTTGAAGTTTTTGTGGTCAACTTTTCTCTTATTTTTGACACATCTTCACAGAAGTTTGAGTTCATTCAAATAGCAGTAATTAGCTGAGGTAAAAGGTAAACGACTGCTGCAGGATTGAATCCTATATCAAACAGCTGAGCAGTGAGAACCAGCAAACCCCTGGGTGATGACAGTAATAGCTTCTGAATCAAATATTGTCCAGCCACCTGAAGCTAGATGTTTTTCTGCTCAGATAGAGAAAAAAAGCATCCTGCTGGTCATATTGAATGATACTGCAGGCCGTGTACGGCCCGTGGGCCACCAGTTGCCCATCTGTGTATTCGACCCAGCTCATTCCATTTTTCTAGCCCTTTATGGAGCAATGTGGGCATCACTAAATACAAATGAGCTGTGTCAGGGACATGCTTTACGGTCACTATATGATCGAGCGTCAGACTGGTTTACTCGCCTGGTGGGCTCGTAAATGAATTTGATTTGTCAGTGAGTGTGTTATTGTCATACATATTTGGTTTACAGTGGTGCTTGAAAGTTTGTGAACCCTTTAGAGTTTTCTATATTTCTGCATAAATATGACCTAAAACATCATCAGATTTTCACACAAGTCCTAAAAGTAGATAAAGAGAACCCAGTTAAACAAATGAGACAAAAATATTATACTTGGTCATTTATTTATTGAGGAAAATCATCCAATATTACATATCTGTAAGTGGCAAAAGTATGTGAACCTCTAGGATTAGCAGTTAATTTGAAGGTGAAATTAGAGTCAGGTGTTTTCAATCAATGGGACGACAAACAGGTGTGAGTGGGCACCCTGTTTTATTTAAAGAACAGGGATCTATCAAAGTCTGAGCTTCACAACACATGTTTGTGGAAGTGTATCATGGTACGAACAAAGGAGATTTCTGAGGACTTCAGAAAAAGCGTTGTTGATGCTCATCAGGCTGGAAAAGGTTACAAAACCATCTCTAAAGAGTTTGGACTCCACCAATCCACAGTCAGACAAATTGTGTACAAATTGAGGAAATTCAAGTCCATTGTTACCCTCCCCAGGAGTGGTCAACCAACAAAGATCACTCCAAGAGCAAGGCGTGTAATAGTTGGCGAGGTCACAAAGGACCCCAGGGTAACTTCTAAGCAACTTAAGGCCTCTCTCACATTGGCTAATGTTAATGTTCATGAGTCCACCATCAGTAGAACACTGAACAACAATGGTGTGCATGGCAGGGTTGCAAGGAGAATGCCACTGCTCTCCAAAAAGAACATTGCTGCTCGTCTGCAGTTTGCTAAAGATCATGTGGACAAGCCAGAGGGCTATTGGAAAAATGCTTTGTGGATGGATGAGACCAAAATAGAACTTTGGATTAAATGAGAAGCATTATGTTTGGAGAAAGGAAAACACTGCATTCCAGCATAAGAACCTTATCCCATCTGTGAAACATGGTGGTGATAATATCATGGTTTGGGCCTGTTTTGCTGCATCTGGACCAGGACGGCTTGCCATCCTTGATGGAACAATGAATTCTGAATTATACCAGCGAATTCTAAAGGAAAATGTCAGGACATCTGTCCATGAACTGAATCTCAAGAGAAGGTGGGTCATGCAGCAAGACAACGACCCTAAGCACACAAGTCGTTCTACCAAAGAATGGTTAAAGAAGAATAAAGTGAATGTTTTGGAATGGCCAAGTCAAAGTCCTGACCTTAATCCAATGGAAATGTTGTGGAAGGACCTGAAGCGAGCAGTTCATGTGAGGAAACCCACCAACATCCCAGAGTTGAAGCTGTTCTGTACGGAGGAACGGGCTAAAATTCCTCCAAGCCGGTGTGCAGGACTGATCAACAGTTACTGGAAGCATTTAGTTGCAGTTATTGCTGCACAAGGGGGTCACACCAGATACTGAAAGCAAAGGGTCACATACTTTTGCCACTCACAGATATGTAATATTGGATCATTTTCCTCATAAATAAATGGCCAAGTATAATATTTGTGTCTCATTTGTTTAACTGGGTTCTCTTTATCTACTTTTAGGACTTGTGTGAAAATCTGATGATGTTTTAGGTCATATTTATGCAGAAATATAGAAAATTCTAAAGGGTTCACAAACTTTCAAGCACCACTGTAGATTAGTATTAGTACTTGTGCAATCAGGGAAAAGACTCATCCTTGAGCTGACAAAGAAACACTGTAAAAGTGAGAATAATAATCCTCATTATTAAATGATTAATTCAGTTCGAAAGTCAACACCCTCTGGAATTTTCTGTTTTGCTCATTATATACAGGATCAACTTGAGTCAAATACAAACTAAATCATGTAATATGTAAGTGACTTGCATTAGAGACAAAAGGCTTGGTAATAAGGAAAAGGGAGGCGTTCTTTGCCAGTCGTCACATGTATTTATTATGATTATTTATTCTGTTGGTAGATGTCACTTTGGTACCAGCTACAACAGCTGGACTCAAGATACCTGGAGCAAATTGACCAGCTGTACGATGACACGTTCCCCATGGAGATCCGTCAGTACCTCAGCCAGTGGATTGAAAGCATTGACTGGTGAGAAATTAAATGAAAGACATTTTAAACCCTTTGTCTGTTAAAGATCTTTCAGCACGCACAGTCATATCATGTCACAGAGTTTTCATTCAAAAGCGATGTGATGAGTAATGTGTGTTACTGTAGACAAAGCCAGACTACCGTAGCAAGGAACAGTTCTTGGTTAAACCTGTTACTCTTGCTTATGTACATGTTTGCTTATATCTGTGGGCAGTTAGGAGAGTTCACCTTTCTTCCTTGGAAGAAGTAAGACATTTACATGATATTTGAAGATCTATGGTCTGCTGGTGGTGCTGGAGTGGGTGTGGATGAGGGGAGGGGCACAAACTTTGTCTCCCTGTCCATATTCATGATATCTGGCCTGCATTACAGTAGACCAGAGGTGGACAGTAACGAAGTACATTTACTTGAGTACTGTACTTAAGTACACTTTTTGAGTAACTGTACTTTACTTGAGTATTTTTTTGGCAACTTATGACTTTAACGTCACTCCATTTGAAAGGCAAATATCGTACTTTTCACTCCACTACATTTCTAACAAGGTCCTCGTTACTCGTTACTATGAAACAGCTTTGAAAGTGAATTTTTTTTCTTTTCAAAATGTGATTGGTTTTTTTGCAGGTGACACTGAGACAGCCGATCAGTGATCACTAGGTTCACGTCATGTCCACAGACTGGATAAAATCAAGTTCAGTGATTTCTCAGCAGCGTTATTTGAACACGATCAGTTGATGGTAGAATGGAAGGAGGCGGTTCTTCTGGGGAATGCACACACACACCCACGGTTCTATAGCTAGAACCCATGTTTCAGTTTTTTGAAAGGATTAAAGAAAGATTCGTTTCGTTTTCAATGTTTGCTTTGTTTGCTCAAAACAAACTACATCACAGACTCCAAAAACTCGCCGTCCGACCTGCGGAAGCATATTGAGGTATAGAAACATTTTATTCCAAAAGAAAGCCTGCAATGAAGTTGTCTGTGCTTTTAGAGCTAGCGATAACGTTGTAATAGCTATGCAGTCTGGTTAGTCACATGACTTTCTATGGATTTGCCCACCAAGTTGCCGTAGCCTTGTCCACGGCTAACAATAACACATAGCTAGTTAACTTGGACGCTCTTAGTTAGCATGTAAAAATGGAGTTACGCTAACATCCATCCATTATCTGTAGCCACTTATCCTGTTCTGCAGGGTCGCAGGCGAGCTGGATCCTATCCCAGCTGACTACGGGCGAAAGGTGGGGTACACCCTGACAAGTTGCCAGGTCACCGCAGGGCGACACACAGAGACACACAACCATTCACACTCACATTCACACCTACGCTCAATTTAGAGTCACCAGTTAACCTAACCTGCATGTCTTTTTACACTAACATGAATAATGTTAACTTATTTGAAGTCCTTTCAGAAATATGTTTTAGCATAATCTTGCCAAATAAACAGAATGTAGAAATCATTCTTTTCTAGTAGCGTTAGCTACCCAATATGATTTTGAGTTTGAAACAAGTTTGCTAGCATGTCAGGTGGAGTTTCACTGACTAGCTAGCTTAACATTAAACCACCATGATGCACAGCATGCGTTCATTTTGTGAATTCACATTTCTGTCTTTGGTAACGGCATTTGGTTTTGTAAGCATTGTGGCAATAATACAACAATGCAGTGACAGAAAATGTACTTTTAATACTTAAATATTTTTAAAAGCAAATACTTTAGTACTTTAACTTAAGTAAAAATTTGACTGGACAATTTTCACTTGTATCAGAGTAACATTTGACCAGTGGGATCTGTACTTAGACTTAAGTAATGAAGTTGCATTCTTTGTCCACCTCTGCAGTAGACTAACTTTACATCGAGTTATGGTGAGGGGTTATGGGCATGGTGATGGGAATCCCCCATGGTATTACAGTCCTCACATTGTTTCTGCCTTAATCCTAACTGAAATGTCTTCAGTGCTGACACAGGAGGCTATACCCCATGGACAGTAAGAACAGTATACACTTTCCATATTCAGTAGCATTAGCCTAGCTGCTACATTACTTCATTAAATGCACAGTCAACCAGTCATATGCCATTTTACATCGAGGAGTTGCCTATTATTAGCAAGCAATGTTAGTCTTAACTAGTTAGCCTAACGTTACATTTTGTTTTTCAAGTATAAATACAAAATTCCTGAGTCGTCTCACCAATATAGCCATAATGCAGATAAGGCTTTCTGAAGTTCTCATGCTGACATGGAAATTTCACCAACACTAAAGAGTAACTATGACAACTATTCTATCTATCTATCTATCTATCTATCTATCTATCTATCTATCTATCTATCTATCTATCTATCTATCTATAAACTGCGCAAAAGTCTTAGCCCCCTTTTTTCATACAAACTTTGTTAGATTCCTATTTTATGACATCTACATTATCGAGTCAGTAGAAAAACATTTTAGAGTCCAAGTGTTCGTTTCCAGCACAAAATTAAATGTTACAGAAAAAAAAAGTTTGTATCTGAGCAGCATATTCCATAAGAGAGCACTTTTCAGATGAAAAAAGAAACCATAATGAAGGCTGCTGGGTTTTGGTGTAAAATGAAGAAGTGAGTGTGACAGTCAAAGAGTCCAGAAGAACTGTGGCTGGTTCTGTAAGATGCTCAGGAAAACCTACAGATCATTTCCACATGAAACTGACCTCACTGGACCTCAGACGGATATATATATATCCCGGAAATCCAGGATACGGTTATTTTCGACAGCTGTTTTTCAGTTCACTCCTTATTTCGATTCCTTACTCTCACTCACTCCCATGGAAATATTTTGTAAAATGCAAAAAAATCTCACTGTTCTGTTTGGTTTTATTGTGATATTTAAATTATGCAGTGTTTTAAAAGGTACATCATGATAAAAATGAATTAACTTACTTAAAAGGCATTTAATTCCATTTTAAGTGATGTCACACCACAGGACAAAGTGAGGCACAGTTCAGTCATAAGTGGCAATTTTCTTTAATATCTCATCTCATTATCTGTAGCCGCTTTATCCTGTTCTACAGGGTCGCAGGCAAGCTGGATCCTATCCCAGCTGACTACGGGTGAAAGGCGGGGTTCACCCTGGACAAGTCGCCAGGTCATCACAGGGCTGACACATAGACACAGACAACCATTCACACTCACATTCACACCTACGCTCAATTTAGAGTCACCAGTTAACCTAACCTGCATGTCTTTGGACTGTGGGGGAAACCGGAGCACCCGGAGGAAACCCACGCGGACACGGGGAGAACATGCAAACTCCACACAGAAAGGCCCTCGCCGGCCACGGGGCTCGAACCCGGACCTTCTTGCTGTGAGGCGACAGCGCTAACCACTACACCACCGTGCCACCCTTCTTTAATACACCCTGGACAAGTCGCCAGGTCATCACAGGGCTGACACATAGACACAGACAACCATTCACACTCACATTCACACCTACGCTCAATTTAGAGTCACCAGTTAACCTAACCTGCATGTCTTTGGACTGTGGGGGAAACCGGAGCACCCGGAGGAAACCCACGCGGACACGGGGAGAACATGCAAACTCCACACAGAAAGGCACAAATAAAGTGATTTGCATTTATATCTTCAGGAGTTAAAATATAACATGACATTAACATTTGGTTTTTTAGTAATTGATTTTGAACAAAAAGTGCAGTGAACACATATCAAGTTGTTCAGGTGATGGAGGCGTTTCATCCAAGATCGCCACCAGGTCCTTTTTCATCTTTCTGTTTTTTGCTTTTGTATTCCTCCATACCTCACGAAGTCTGTCTCGCTTTTGTTTCGGGAGTGAACTTATATTTCGAGGCTTAATTTCTCCTTTTGCTTTCTTTTCTTGATATCTGTTGATAAAACAAACAACTGTTACATCTAGGCAAGTTTCGATATGAACATTTAGAATAGAATAGAATAGAATAGAATAGAATGCCTTTATTGTCACTATACACATGTCCAATGAGATTAAAGCATCTCCAATAACAGTGCAAACAGCGTGTGTGTGTGTGTGGGGGGGGGGGGGGGGGGAGTGTGTAAGGGGGGTAAGGTGCACAGTCCTGAGGTGAATGTGTTGCGTTTCACATTATGGAGTGAGGTATTGCAAATTATAAAAGTACTGCACAGAGAGAGTCCCTTATAAAGTACTGCACATTATAAATTATTGCACGAGGAGAGTCACATAGTAAAATAAATAGACTGTAAAGTCAGAGCATATCCGAGTTCAGGGCGGTTATGGCTTTTGGAAAGAAGCTGTTTTTGAATCGGTTTGTCTTTGTCCTGATGCACCTGTAGCGCCTCCCTGAGGGCAACAGGTCGAACAGATCAAAGCCAGGGTGGGAGCTGTCCTTGATAGTGTTCTTAGCTCTGCTAAGGCAGCGGGAGGTGCAAATGTCCATCAGGGAGGGGAGAGGGCAGCCAATTTATTGTATGAATTCAGATTTAAACTCCCTCACTAACATCCTTTCCCTATATTAACTTATTTACTTTCTTCTTCTCTCCCTAAGGATCTTCTCACGCCTCGCTTCATCCTGATTTAACCTCTCCCGGTGCCTTCTTGACCTTTCTTTGCTCATTCCTAAACAAAAAATAAAAGCACTTTAAAAACATTTTAAAAACAAGTATCAGAGATTGTTGGCCTTCCATGTACAATAAACATGAATACAAATACATCATACATTTTAATTTAAAAAATAACAGGCCAGGAGCTTGAAATACATTTGCCTTAAGCATGTCACACTACAGGACAGGACTGTCACACTACAGGACATTAACACCATTGTGGCCATTTTAATCCCTTACTATACATGACTGGCCTTAGAGCTAATGCTAACTGAATAATAATATTGTTTTTTACCTTTTTATGTTATATATTTTAAAAAATATTTTTTTTTTTCTTAAATAAGAGCTGTCACACTACAGGACACCAGAAATGGACACATACATTGTCTAACAGAAACACTGAAATCTGTATAAATATTAAGAGATTAATATTCACCTTCCAAACTTCACAGCACTCCCCAATAACTGAGTTACTTCCTGGTAGAGGTCCAGTTTTGAAGACCCCTACAGTTGTCCATGCGACTGCCTGTTCAAAATCCTGAACTTCCATGTCACGCCGCAGGACGGCCTTTATGTTACAAAATTTAACTTGTTGTAAATATTACTGTATAATGTTTTTGCAAGTAAAAACCTTTTTTTAATTAGTTAATATTTGCAAAATAATGCCAAAGCTTTTATGAATTATTCCAAATGTTGCTGGTTTATTTTATAGCTGTTTATATTTCATGTCTCATTCGTGTTACAGTCACACTGCAGGACATTTGGCATAACAACCTTAAAATAAACATGAACAAAAAACATTTTTTGATCCAAAAGTAAATTTACAACATAAAATACTGTAATTTTCTTCATTTACTTATGATTTTTGGAAGGAAAAACACATTTTAGTAAGTATTTACACTATGTTACACTAAAATCACACGTCACGTCAGCCACCCATGTATAATGTTTTTTTTAAGTAAAGGGTCGTCTCACACCAAATATTAACTTTGTTTCATTTATTATGGCTCACTGATTACTGTTTATAGAATTTTTTTAATGTTGAAACATTTCATTTTCATTATTTTCAAGACATTTTTAGTCGACAGCATTTACATTTCTTTACATATACATACAGTATATGTGTGTGTGTGTGTGTGTGTGTGTGTGTGTGTGTGTGTGTGTAATGTAGAATAGAAAAATTTCACTCTGACACCCAACTTTTGAACATTATTAAAAATGTATTCTCGACAAACGTTTCGGCCTTCGGCCTTCTTCAGTGTCATAAAAAACTACATAGTGCTATGGGCTTGGTTTATATATACAAAGTTGTGAATTCTTTAAAATTTTAAATAAAGGAAAAAGACAAAAATAAACTATTAATTACATAATTTAATAATGAAGTATTGCTAAAAAAATGCAGTTTTTAGATTTCTATTCTTTTCACTTATTTAACCCATAAGGGGCTAAAGTAAACAATTGCGACATCCAGTACGCTTCCCTATTTAGAAGCACGTTGTCTAAACTATCTTGAGTGGCGTTAACTATTGTTTCTATACAGATTAATTCAAAATCATTCAAATTATGGAAATACTGAATAAAATGTTTGGCTACTTCGCATGTTTTTTTTTTCGTACACTGTATATATATATATATATATAATGTAATATTATATAACCTTGGCCAACCTTGGCTGTGTATCTTGATTATATAATTGTCATTATTATCATCTTTCACAGGGACACTGTGGCCCTTGATGAGTCCCTAGCAAGGGTGCGCTTTCACGACCTTCTGAATAAGCTGGATGAGCTCTACGGTCGGCTGAATCCAAGCAACAACTTCCTCCTTCAGCACAACATCCGCAAAATACAACGCAACCTACAGGTGCAGAACCACCACAGATAAACGAATCCCATCAGCTCCATTACTGAAAATGTTCTCTGTCACCCATGGGGTCCAGATACTTAAGGAATCTGCTTTAAGATTACACTTATAAACAATAAAATGTTTTTATCTTCCTTGTAGGAACACTTTCAGGAAAATACAATGTACATGGCAATGATTATATCCAACTCACTGAAGAAGGAAAGGAAAATCTTGGAGTCAGCCATGAAAACACAGGTACAGTACACATGGCAGCTTCATGTGTCATTTATTGTACTTGGTTTTATATTTAGCAATCTACTGTAGCAGTAACTTTCATGATAGATTGAAGTTGTAGGATCTGTGAAATTGGAGCATAATATCAGGCAGGGGCATGGCCAAAACTGCCAGCATGACTACATAACTATATTAGCTCAGGAATGAAAATATTTCAGCCGCTATGTATAGGTATATGTGGTGCTAAAATAGGTTTTGAGAAAATTTGGCTTTACTGGAAATTTAATTAATTTTTTTTTTCAATAATCAAAAAAGACAGCCAACTCCCAAACACACTCATCACCAAGACCATGTTGTCTTTTTGGCTAGGACAATATGGGCTCACCCCAGGGCAATGTTGTAATGGAGAAGCAGAAGCAGCTGGAGAGCCAGGTGAACGAGCTGAAGAAAAAAGTGCAGGTGAAACACTATACAAATATACTGTCCTGTTTGTAGATCCCTCCTGCTCAAAAAAAAGAAAAAAAAAATCTGTGTAGGCTCCAGCTTGCCTGCAACCCTGTAGAACAGGATAAAGCAGCTAGAGATGATGAGATGAGAGATATATATCTCATCTCATTATCTGTAGCCGCTTTATCCTGTTCTACAGGGTCGCAGGCGAGCTGGAGCCTATCCCAGCTGACTACGGGTGAAAGGCGGGGTTCACCCTGGACAAGTCGCCAGGTCATCACAGGGCTGACACATAGACACAGACAACCATTCACACTCACATTCACACCTACGCTCAATTTAGAGTCACCAGTTAACCTAACCTGCATGTCTTTGGACTGTGGGGGAAACCGGAGCACCCGGAGGAAACCCACGCGGACACGGGGAGAACATGCAAACTCCACACAGAAAGGCCCTCGCCGGCCACGGGGCTCGAACCCGGACCTTCTTGCTGTGAGGCGACAGCGCTAACCACTACACACACACATATATACAGTGGTGCTTGAAAGTTTGTGAACCCTTTAGAATTTTCTATATTTCTGCATAAATATGACCGAAAACATCATCAGATTTTCACACAAGTCCTAAAAGTAGATAAAGAGAACCCAGTTAAACAAATGAGACAAAAATATTGCACTTGGTCATTTATTTATTGAGGAAAATCATCTAATATTACATATCTGAGAGTGGCAAAAGTATGTGAACCTTTGCTTTCAGTATCTGGTGTGACCCCCTTGTGCAGCAATAACTGCAACTAAACGTGTGCGGTAACTGTTGATCAGTCCTGCACACCGGCTTGGAGGAATTTTAGCCCGTTCCTCCGTACAGAACAGCTTCAACTCTGGGATGTTGGTGGGTTTCCTCACATGAACTGCTCACTTCAGGTCCTTCCACAACATTTCCATTGGATTAAGGTCAGGACTTTGACTTGGCCATTCCAAAACATTACCTTTATTCTTCTTTAACCATTCTTTGGTAGAACGACTTGTGTGCTTAGGGTCGTTGTCTTGCTGCATGACCCACCTTCTCTTGAGATTCAGTTCATGGACAGATGTCCTGACATTTTCCTTTAGAATTCACTGGTATAATTCAGAATTCATTGTTCCATCAATGATGGCAAGCCGTCCTGGCCCAGATGCAGCAGAACAGGCCCAAACCATGATACTACCACCACCATGTTTCACAGATGGGATAAGGTTCTTATGCTGGAATGCAGTGTTTTCCTTTCTCCAAACATAATGCTTCTCATTTAAACCAAAAAGTTCTATTTTGGTCTCATCCGTCCACAAAACATTTTTCCAATAGCCTTCTGGCTTGTCCACGTGATCTTTAGCAAACTGCAGATGAGCAGCAACGTTCTTTTTGGAGAGCAGTGGCTTTCTCCTTGCAACCCTGCCATGCACACCATTGTTGTTCAGTGTTCTCCTGATGGTGGACTCATGAACATTAACATTAGCCAATGTGAGAGAGGCCTTCAGTTGCTGAGAAGTTACCCCGGAGTCCTTTGTGACTTCACCGACTATTACACACCTTACTCTTGGAGTGATCTTTGTTGGTTGACCACTCCTGGGGAGGGTAACAATGGTCTTGAATTTCCTCCATTTGTACACAATCTGTCTGACTGTGGATTGGTGGAGTCCAAACTCTTTAGAGATGGTTTTGTAACCTTTTCCAGCCTGATGAGCATCAACAACGCTTTTTCTGAGGGCCTCAGAAATCTCCTTTGTTCGTGCCATGATACACTTCCACAAACATGTGTTGTGAAGATCAGACTTTGATAGATCCCTGTTCTTTAAATAAAACAGGGTGCCCACTCACACCTGATTGTCGTCCCATTGATTGAAAACACCTGACTCTAATTTCACCTTCAAATTAACTGCTAATCTTAGAGGTTCACATACTTTTGCCACTCACAGATATGTAATATTGGATCATTTTCCTCAATAAATAAATGACCAAGTATAATTTTTTTTGTCTCATTTGTTTAACTGGGTTCTCTTTCTCTACTTTTAGGACTTGTGTGAAAATCTGATGATGTTTTAGGTCATATTTATGCAGAAATATAGAAAATTCTCAAGGATTCACAAACTTTCAAGCACCACTGTATATATATATATATATATATATATATATATATATATATATGTGTGTGTGTGTGTGTGTGTGTGTGTGTGTGTGTGTACAAAATGCAGGAAGGTGTCGGTGTCATACTGTATTTTCACTTTCCTTATTTATCTTTGTCTCTCAGTACTGAATAAATTTAATATCTTTCAGTGGAGCATTTCCAAATTCCAGATTCTGCTGAATTTTCCTGCATTTCTGCTTCTGACCTCACATTATCTTGGAGATATCTAAAGTATCTTTATAAATTTATCTTTAATATATGTGTATAAATAGGAAGCAGAGCAGGACATCCAGGCTCTGGAGGATCTACAAGACGAGCACGACTTCAAGCGGAAAACTTTACAGAGTCGAAGTAAGATATTAACGTTTTTCTTGTGAAGTGATTTCCATGTAAAGTATATAACGTGTATAAATTATCTGTGCATAGAACGCAGTGGTTCTCAAAATGGGATCTATGAAGTGAAGCCAAAGAGTCAGTGATTTTTTTTTTCTTGTTACGGTGGTGGAAATCACAACCCAGATTATCAAAGTTATTATATTTAGGGCTCCAAGCACCAGAGCTAGCTCTGACCGAATGCAGTCTATCTGTGGAAAGTTGAGGAATTGAAAGCTCCATGGTTCTGAATAATATTATATGAAAAATGTAAATAATGTTCATGAAATAAATACATACTGAGGAGGTCTGTGTGATTTATTTTACAATTAAAGGAAGCCTAAATTTGAGAACCACTGAGATAAAGGATTTGATATGAATTGACAGAAAAAGTGGATCTAAATGTATTTGGATGTAGCAGTCATGTGATGTGATGTGGTGTGGTGTGGTGTATGCTTTGTGTTTTCAGTGGAGGTTGAACCAAATACACGAGTATCCAAAGAGATTCAGCTGGAGGAGTTGAAGATCAGAGAAATGTTCCTGAAGCTGAACAAAATGAGAGAGGTAGGTCAAAGATAAATGAAGCTCCATTGTTTCAGAGCAACATTTGCCAGAGGTACAGCTTGTCCAATGCCTGGAATCTTGGGTTCGAATAAAGAGCAGTAGGTAAGATGTTGGCCGTCTGATTGGAAGGTCATGAATTCAAATCCCAGCACTGCTAATCTGCTATTGCTGGAGTAGTTTCTGTCAATAACCTTCAGTTGGTAAACTGTATCAAACATGAGATAAGTGTAAGTCCCCCTGGGTAAGGGTGTCTGCCAAAATGCCATAAATGTTATACTGAGGTTAATATGTGGTAAGTGAAAGTTTCAGATAAGAGCCATAACCAATCCCCAGGTCAAAGTACAGGAAGCAATGATCTGCCTGCTATTTCTGTCCAGCTGGACATTCCCCTTGGAAAAGCCAAATAAAATCCCCCTCAGTTTACGTTTATGGCATTTATCAGACACCCTTATTCAGAGCAACTTACAAACAAACATCACTTCACCTAAATCAACTCGCCTGTATGTTGCATACCAGCACATGCAACCCACGAACATTCCTGACTAACAGTCTACACGTTACTGAAAAACAAAGGTCATTAAACACTGATGCTACACAATACCTTTTTGTGTGTTTTATGTGTCCGTGTATCTTCAGGCAATCGTAATGGAATTATTAAATGCATTAAAATTAGCGGAACTGACCCAGAGCACACTCATATCAGAGAAGGTTCCAGAGTGGAAGCAGAGGCAGCAGATGGCTTGCATTGGTGGTCCTCCAAATGCCTGCCTGGATCAGTTACAGAACTGGTGAGAGTTTTTTTTAGAGCATACACATGTACATTGACACTACCATTCAAAATTTGGAATCGCCTGTTGTAATTTGTGAACAGTCACTGTTCCATTCATTGTGCAATATCTGATATAGCTAATATAAACCAGATACACTGCAACCCCACGAAAACAAACTCCTTGGAGGACATGCAAATAGTTTGTTATCCTGAAAACTTCGTAATACTGAAATGGAACCACTTGTCACACCAAACACTCACATTATATGTGAAATTTTAGGCACAGTTTCCATATCACGAATTTATCCTTCCGAGTCACTATCACAGTGCACTGACTGAGTTAAAGGATCACGATGATTTCTTTGTCTGTTATGGAAATGACGGAGGTTACCGGTGCATCATTGTCAGTGTCCACCCACTGACTTGCTCTGTTTTCTAAATCTTCACCATTCAGTTAATTAATGTGTTACAAATCACTGATAATGTCATTTACAGTGGTGCTTGAAAGTTTGTGAACCCTTTAGAATTTTCTATATTTCTGCATAAATATGGCCTAAAACATCATCAGATTTTCACACAAGTCCTAAAAGTAGATAAAGAGAACCCAGTTAAACAAATGAGACAAAAATATTATACTTGGTCATTTATTTATTGAGGAAAATCATCCAATATTACATACCTGTGAGTGGCAAAAGTATGTGAACCTTTGCTTTCAGTATCTGGTGTGACCCCCTTGTGCAGCAATAACTGCAACTAAACGTTTGCGGTAACTGTTGATCAGTCCTGCACACCGGCTTGGAGGAATTTTAGCCCGTTCCTCCGTACAGAACAGCTTCAACTCTGGGATGTTGGTGGGTTTCCTCACATGAACTGCTCGCTTCAGGTCCTTCCACAACATTTCAATTGGATTAAGGTCAGGACTTTGACTTGGCCATTCCAAAACATTAACTTTATTCTTCTTTAACCATTCTTTGGTAGAACGACTTGTGTGCTTAGGGTCGTTGTCTTGCTGCATGACCCACCTTCTCTTGAGATTCAGTTCATGGACAGATGTCCTGACATTTTCCTTTAGAATTCGCTGGTATAATTCAGAATTTATTGTTCCATCAATGATGGCAAGCCGTCCTGGCCCAGATGCAGCAAAACAGGCCCAAACCATGATACTACCACCACCATGTTTCACAGATGGGATAAGGTTCTTATGCTGGAATGCAGTGTTTTCCTTTCTCCAAACATAACGCTTCTCATTTAAACCAAAAAGATCTACTTTGGTCTCATCCGTCCACAAAACATTTTTCCAATAGCCTTCTGGCTTGTCCATGTGATCTTTAGCAAACTGCAGACGAGCAGCAATGTTCTTTTTGGAGAGCAGTGGCATTCTCCTTGCAACCCTGCCATGCACACCATTGTTGTTCAGTGTTTTCCTGATGGTGGACTCATGAACATTAACATTAGCCAATGTGAGCGAGGCCTTCAGTTGCTTAGAAGTTACCCTGGGGCCCTTTGTGTCATCGCCGACTATTACACGCCTTGCTCTTGGAGTGATCTTTGTTGGTCGACCACTCCTGGGGAGAGTAACAGTGGTCTTGAAATTCTTCCATTTGTACACAATCTGTCTGACTGTGGATTGGTGGAGTCCAAACTCTTTAGAGATGGTTTTGTAACCTTTTCCAGCCTGATGAGCATCAACAACACTTTTTCTGAGGTGATGCTTTTTTTTTAAGACTCTAACTCATTGTCATGAAAGACAGGGACACAAACTTGGTTCATTATATGCAAAAGTTCATAGTAAAAGAGTTTGTTATAGCAGGGTTGCTTTGTACCAAGGTATTTTTAAAAGGTTCCAAATGTAAAGGGACTTACAAGATAGGCAGAACTTCTTCTGTCTCTGGCAAACCTTGGATTTGAACTAAAAACCTATTGTCTTTACGATGGAGACGTCATCACTGAGATATCTATCTGCTGTATGTCTACTCTTGAAGACTGTTTCCATCATCTCTGTGCGTGTGGGAAAGTGTGAGTTTTATACTTTTATACAGTGAACAGAGTAAATCAGTGTAATGTGTTCCTCAGGTTCACCATAGTGGCTGAGTGTTTGCAGCAAATACGTCATCAGCTGAACACGCTGAAGGAGCTGGTGTTGAACTTCACTTATGAAAACGACCCCATCACTTTGAACATGAGCTCACTGCAGGAGCAAGTGATGTCGCTCTTCAAAAGCCTCCTCATCAAGTACGTCAGTTTTGTGGGCTGCACAGTTAGAGGTGGAATGCGACTCGGTGTTGTGGTCAGGGTGATGTGTGAGTGCAGGATGTAAATGTTTCTGATGTGTATTTCAGTTCACTTGTGGTGGAAAGACAGCCGTGCATGCCCACGCATCCGCAGAGACCCCTGGTGCTGAAGACTGGCGTGCAGTTCACAGTTAAACTCAGGTATGAGATTAAAACTTGAATGAACTCATGCACGTTTAAGTTTAGGTAGACTCAAAGGAACAGTGTGTGAAAAAGCAACAAGTTTAAACCAGCACATTAACTCAAATGAATATTATTAACTCAGATGACCACAAATTAACTCAGAGTAACATCGGTATCTCAAATACCTGCAGCTTACCTCGAATGTAGTATACCAGGTTGGACAACTGAACACTACAGTCATGATAAACTAAAGATTAACTCAAGTGACCATTACAGTTAACTCACTTGAAAATGATTAACTCAAATGACCACAAATGAATTCAGATGAACAATTAGAGTTTGGTTCCAAAACATGATAAACCCACTGTAACTTGAGAAATAAATTATTTTCTTTACAAAAATTTTGGTAGCATGAGAACCACTATTTTTTATTCGAAACTTTAATATAAAGCTATGAGGTTCTAATAACAATAAAAATGCAAATCTAGATTTTTATTTTTATTTTTTTTTTCAAAAACTGATTATTTTTTCCTCAAAATGATATAAATCCATTACGTCAATAAAAATAATTTTTGTGTGTGAAATATAACTAGAAACGAGAAGTAAAGTTGATCTACACATATAACAGCCTCTAAACTCGGACCATCTCTTATACTGAACCACAGATTTTCCCAAATTACATTCATCTTGTCGTCTATAATGTTAGGACTAGGACTGTTTTGGCCTCTAGAGGCCGCTGTTATTTCCTTTTCATGTCGTGTTTATTTTGGCCTCTAGAGGCCGCCACTGTTCCTGTGTTTTGTGTTTGTGTTAATTGCCTAATTATCTTCACCTGTGTCCTTAATTAGTTTGTCTATTTATACCCCTGAGTTCAGTCCTCTTGTCACGGAGTCTTTGTGCTGTTATGTTTATCTCCAGTTTCCTTTGTACTGTGTTTTTTGATCTTCTTAGCTTTTGTATTTTTGCACTTTGCTTTTCTTTTGGATTATACTCTTTGGTTTTTTTTTGTCTTTTGTTTTGCCCTGTATATAGTGTATATAGTTTAAATAAACCTTTTGATTCTTTTTCTACTTCCGCCTCACGCCTCTGCATTTGAGTCATCCCCCTGGTGGCCTAGTGGGGGTTTGCTGGATTATCACACCAATGAACCAGGTTCGAATCCCAGCAAAACCCTAACAGAAAGACTCCGTCATGACCGACTCAGCAGAGGCTGCTTCAACTGTCTACCCGGCCAACCTTCAGGGAATTATGGCAGCTTTGACACGCTTCGGAGCGACCATGGACGCTCATGGACGTACGCTCACCAGCCAACGTGAGGCCCTCGCTCGCCACGAGGAACTGCTTCAGCAAATTGGGAAAACCCTGGCACAGCTGACATCTCTGCCTGCATCTCCTGCTCCTGATCCAGCTCCCACTCCTGCTCCAGTGCCTCCTGCAATGCTGCCTTCTTCACCTCGCGAACCCAGCCTTCCTGCACCACAGAGGTATGACGGCAAGCACAGTGAGTGCCGAGAGTTCCTTACCCAGTGTCAACTCACCTTTGAGCTTCAGCCTACCACCTACACTACGGATCGCCGCAAGATTGCCTTTGTGATCACATTATTAGCTGGTAAGGCGCGAGCCTGGGCTACTGCTATCTGGCAAAGACAGGGACCTGAGTGCTTTGATTTCCAGCTGTTTTCTGAAGAGATGCTTCGGGTCTTCGATCAGGCAGACATCAGTACCGACGCAGCCCGAAAGCTCATGTCCATCCGGCAAGGAGGAAGCGTCGCAGATTACGCCATCTCGTTCCGAACACTCGCAGCAGTAAGTGGATGGAATGAGACTGCCCTGGTGTCAGCCTTCCACCATGGTCTGTCTGACCCCATCAAGGACGGTCTGGCCTCTATTGGATGCCCAAGTGACCTCGAAACCCTCATCTCACATGCTATTCGTCTGGACAACAGGATGAGAGAACGCCACCAAGCCTTGAGCCCCCCCAGCCTCCCTACCTCTACCTGGAGACCGTCTACCTCCTTCAGTGACTGTCCAGAACCCATGCAAGTAGGTCGTACTCGCCTCTCCGCATCTGAGAGGGAGCGCAGAAGGAGGGACAAGTGCTGCATCTACTGTGGCAAGCCTGGTCACTTCCGAGCATCATGTCCCGAACTCTTGGGAAAAGGACCGCCCCGTCCAGCCGAGGGAGGGTTGTGACGGGGCCTACCCTCTCTCCCGGACTCCCTGGCCAAGGAATCTACATCCCGGTCTCCATCTCCTGGGGTGAGTCTGTCCACTCTTGTCAAGCTTTGATAGACTCAGGGGCGGCTGGGAACTTTATGGATATTCACTTCGCCCAAAGCATCAATATTCCGACTGCACCTCTTGAAGTCCCACTGTCTGTGTCTGCCCTCGATGGCCAAGCGTTAGGTGATGGAAGAGTCACCCAAGTTACTTCTCCAGTTTTCCTCCAGTCTCAAGGTCACAAGGAAGAAATATCCCTGCACCTGATTCCTTCACCTGAGTTCCCAGTTATTCTAGGCCTTCCTTGGCTTACTCGCCACAACCCTCGCATAGACTGGGTAACAAGCCAGGTTGTGGAATGGGGCCCTGCATGCCATGCCTCTTGTCTGCTCTCTAGCTCTCCTGTGTCTCCGGCCGAGCCCCCTGATCTCACCGAGTTATCTCAAGTTCCCACAGAGTACTGGGATCTCAAGGAGGTATTCAGCAAGAGCAGGGCCGCCGTTCTTCCTCCGCACCGGGCCTACGACTGTGCCATCGACTTGCTCCCTGGGACTACCCCTCCTCGTGGCAGACTGTTTTCACTCTCTCAGCCAGAACGCAAGGCCATGGAGGAATACCTCAAAGATGCCCTGGTCTCTGGGTTTATTCGACCCTCCACTTCACCTGCTGGAGCCGGCTTCTTCTTTGTCGGCAAGAAGGATGGGGGGCTCCGACCATGTATTGATTACAGGGGCCTGAATAAGATCACTGTGCGCAACCGATATCCCCTTCCGCTGATGTCCACAGCTTTCGACCTGCTCCAAGGCGCCACCGTCTTCACCAAGTTGGACCTACGGAACGCATACCACCTCATCCGTATCCGACAGGGAGACGAGTGGAAGACTGCCTTTAACACCCCGTCTGGGCACTACGAATACCAGGTGATGCCCTTCGGACTCACCAACGCACCAGCTGTTTTTCAGGCCCTAATCAACGACGTCTTAAGGGACATGATTAACCTATACGTTTTTGTCTACCTCGACGACATCCTTATCTTTTCCAAGACCGTGCAGGAGCACCGCCACCATGTCCGCCAGGTTCTCCAGAGGCTGCTACAGAACAATCTGTTCGCCAAGGCCCAGAAATGCGAATTTCATGTTCCCGAGGTCTCCTTTCTGGGATTTATTGTATGGACAGGCCAACTCCAAATGGACCCTGCCAAGACCCTGGCCGTCCGGGATTGGCCTACTCCCAAGTCCGTTAAGGAGGTTCAGCGGTTCTTAGGATTCGCTAACTTCTACCGCAAGTTCATCAGGAACTTCAGTTCTGTGGCAGCACCCATGTCTGACCTCACCAAAGGGACAGGTGGATCTTATGGCTGGTCTCCTCAGGCAGAAAAGGCGTTCAAAGACCTCAAGGACCGCTTCTGCACGGCACCCATTCTGGTTCTCCCGGACACCTCCCAACCATTCATCGTGGAGGTGGACGCCTCGGACAGTGGTGTCGGCGCGGTGCTCTCTCAACGTTCGGAAGGAAAGCTGCACCCCTGCGCTTACTTCTCCCACCGCCTGAGTCCTGCTGAGTCCCGGTACGATGTGGGGGATCGAGAACTGCTAGCGGTCAAACTGGCCCTTGAGGAGTGGAGGCACTGGCTGGAGGGAGCACAACATCCATTCCTGGTTTGGACTGACCACAAGAACCTGGAGTACCTCCAGCAAGCCAAGAGACTGAACCCTCGACAGGCTAGGTGGGCCCTGTTTTTTAGTCGGTTTGACTTCACCCTCTCATACCGCCCCGGCTCCAAGAACACCAAACCTGACGCACTGTCCAGACTGTTCTCTGCCACTAACAGGGAGAATGAAGTCGGGCCTATTATCCCTGTGTCCCGGATTGTGGCCCCTGTCCGCTGGGGTATTGAGGAGGCTGTCCGACGAGCCCAACGCCAGGACCCCGGTCCTGGGACGGGGCCACCAGGCCTCTTGTACGTCCCACATCAAGCCCGGGCCAAGGTTCTCCAGTGGGGTCACTCTTCCCCTCTCACCGCCCACCCGGGAGCTCGGAGGACCCTGGACTTCCTGAAAAGACGCTTCTGGTGGCCTAACATGGAGAAGGAAGTAAGGTCATTTGTCCTGTCCTGTGAGGTTTGCACCAGAACCAAGAACCCACGACAGCGTCCCCAGGGTCTCCTGCATCCTCTGACCATTCCCCGGCGTCCCTGGTCCCACGTGGCAGTTGACTTTATCACGGGTCTCCCTGAGTCACAAGGTAACACGGTCATTTTGGTCTTAGTTGACAGATTCTCCAAGGCCTGCCGCTTCATACCACTGTGCAAACTCCCCTCTGCTCTTGAAACTGCGAAACTTTTGTTTAATCATGTCTTCCGAGTCTTTGGTCTTCCACAGGACATCGTCTCAGACCGAGGGCCCCAGTTCTCCTCCCGAGTATGGCACGGGTTCTGCAAGGTCATCGGAGCCACTGCCAGCCTCTCCTCTGGGTTTCACCCACAGTCCAATGGTCAGACGGAGAGGCTCAACCAGGACCTGGAAACCACCCTGCGAGGCCTGGCTATGGATAACCCGACATCGTGGAGCACCTGGCTGCCATGGGCGGAGTATGCCCACAACACCCTGCAGTCATCGGCCACCAAGCTGTCGCCATTCCAGTGCCAATTCGGGTTCCAGCCACCTCTGTTCCCGGACCAGGAGGAGGACGCGGGGGTGCCCTCGGTCAACCAATATGTGAGACGGTGTCGCAAGACCTGGAGCAAGGTCAGGAAGACCCTCATACAGACCTCCAGAACCAACCAGACTCAGGCCAACCGCCATAGAAGACCTGCACACGCTTTCCGCCCTGGGCAGCGTGTTTGGCTGTCCACTAAGGACCTTCCACTGCGGGTGGAGAACCGCAAGCTTGCTCCTCGCTACATTGGCCCCTTCAAGGTGGTGCGCAGGGTGAACCCTGTCTCCTACCGGCTCCAGTTGCCCCGGACTCTGAGGATCAACCCCACTTTCCATGTTTCCCTGTTACGGCCCGTACTGACGTCTACGTATGCCCCTGCCCCTAGGAACCCCCCACCCCCCCGCATCTTCCAGGGGCAGACTGTGTTCACTGTGAATCGCCTGCTTGACTCCCGCCGGGTCCGCGGCGGGTTGCAATATCTGGTGGACTGGGAGGGCTATGGTCCTGAGGAGCGCTGCTGGGTTCCTGCTCGGGATGTCCTTGATAAAGAACTATGTCGGGACTTCCATTCGGCCCATCCGGATCGCCCTGGGAACGTCAGGAGACGCTCCTAGAGGGGGGGGTCCTGTTAGGACTAGGACTGTTTTGGCCTCTAGAGGCCGCTGTTATTTCCTTTTCATGTCGTGTTTATTTTGGCCTCTAGAGGCCGCCACTGTTCCTGTGTTTTGTGTTTGTGTTAATTGCCTAATTATCTTCACCTGTGTCCTTAATTAGTTTGTCTATTTATACCCCTGAGTTCAGTCCTCTTGTCACGGAGTCTTTGTGCTGTTATGTTTATCTCCAGTTTCCTTTGTACTGTGTTTTTTGATCTTCTTAGCTTTTGTATTTTTGCACTTTGCTTTTCTTTTGGATTATACTCTTTGGTTTTTTTTTGTCTTTTGTTTTGCCCTGTATATAGTGTATATAGTTTAAATAAACCTTTTGATTCTTTTTCTACTTCCGCCTCACGCCTCTGCATTTGAGTCATCCCCCTGGTGGCCTAGTGGGGGTTTGCTGGATTATCACACCAATGAACCAGGTTCGAATCCCAGCAAAACCCTAACATATAAGCCCCAATCTATTTTACACACAAAGCTCTGAGGGACGTTAATAAACCCAGTCACATGTTTACATGGAAACCTTCTTTTTTTTAAGACAAACTTTTTATTCTGAACAGTGAGTTCAGAAGTTTGGACACTGTGTACAGCATGTTCACATTCATAAGTGTGAACCGTAGTGTGGCATTCATGAGTGTGAAAGTGTGAACTCACATTTGTAAGTGGCATATCTGGATCCCATCAAGTGAAAGTTGATTCTCAGGGTGATCTGAAAAGTCATGCATGATGGGCAGAGCTATTGTTCATCACTCATATTACTGTTACTGTATTTGAATAGTGTGCTGTGATGGGTCGAGTGGAGATATCAGGTTCTGCTGAAAATCAGTTGTGGTGTTTGTCACGGTTTGGAAAGAAAGAGGATATATGTTGCAGAGAAACGTGGTGGATATTGCATTTTGCATAAAATTGAATAGGCAAGGCAAGGCAAGCTTATTTCTATAGCGAATTTCATACACAGTGGCAGTTCAATGTGCTTTACAGAGGTAAAGGCAAAACAGTAAACAATAGAAAATAAAATTACATAAAATAAAGGGGGAAGAAGAGAGAAAAATAAAAATAATATAAGGATTAAACAATAGTAGAAATAAAATAATAAAATGAAGTAAAAGTTCAGTAAAAAACAGCAGAATAAAATAGAATAAAAGTTAAGTAAAGTTTAAAACATGTAAAGATGACGATATTTATCAGTTTGCAGAAAGCATCTGAGAACAGCTTGGTCTTTAGTCTAGATTTGAAGCTGCCAACAGCAGGAGCATTTTTGATGTCCTCTGGCAGTTGGTTCCATAGCTGTACTGCATAGTAGCTAAAAGCTGCTTCACCACACTTTGTTTTAACAACAGGTTTTACCAGTAAATTTTGCTGCTGCGATCTGGTAGATCTGATTGGGTTAGGCCGCTGCAACATATCAGAGAGGTAATTGGGCCCTGTACCATTTAGAGATTTGTACACCAGCAGCAATGCTTTAAAGTCAATTCTGTAGCTTACTGGAAGCCAGTGAAGGGACCTTAGAATTGGAGTAATGTGCTCTGTTCTTTTTGTTCGTGTGAGAACCCTCGCCGCTGCATTTTGAACCAGCTGAAGTCGTTTGATGGTCTTTTTTGGCAGGCCTGTGAAAAGGCCATTGCAGTAATCAACCCTACTATAGATGAAGGCATGTATTAGTTTTTCCAGATCATTTTTTGACATAAGTCCTCTTAGTTTGGAAATGTTTTTTAGGTGATAAAATGCCGATTTAGTGATTGCTTTCATGTGACTGTCAAAGTTTAGCTCGCTGTCAATGAAAACACCAAGATTTTTAACCATATCTTTTGTTTTAATCCCCTTTGTGTCAAGAATAGTGGTAATCCTGAGTCTTTCATCTTTTTTCCCAAATAGAATTACTTCTGTTTTATCTGTGTTCAGCTGGAGAAAATTTTGTGACATCCAGTTGTTGATTTGGTCGATACACTGGTAGAGACATTCAAGGGGGGCATAATCATTAGGTGATAGAGCAAAATAAATTTGGGTGTCATCTGCATAGCAGTGATACAAAATTGAGTTGTTCTTGATAATTTGTCCAAGTGGGAGCATATAAAGGTTGAATAGTAATGGTCCAAGGATCGACCCCTGGGGGACACCACAGGTCAAGGACATTGATGTTGAGGTACAATTTCCCATGGTAACAAAGAAGCTTCTATCTTTTAAGTATGATTTTAACCAATTGATAACTTTACCAGTCAACCCAACCCAGTGTTCAAGTCGATATAGCAGTATGTTGTGATCAACAGTATCAAAAGCTGTACTGAGGTCCAGTAATACCAGGACCGATGTTTTGCCTGCATCAGTATTAAGACATATGTCATTTATAACTTTAATCAGCGCTGTTTCAGTGCTGTGATCGGCATGAAATCCTGACTGAAAGTTATCAAAACAGCTGTTTGATATCAAGAAGGCAGTTAATTAATTGAAGACAATTTTTTCAAGGATTTTCCCGATGAATGGTAGATTTGATATTGGCCTGTAGTTGTTTAATACTGAAGCATCCAGATTATTCTTTTTAAGTTGGGGCTTTACAACGGCTTTTTTCAGGGACACAGGAAAAACGCCAGTCTCTAGGGATGTATTTTTTATCTGAAGCACATCTGTAATTATGAGGTGAAGAACAGACTTAAAAAAGTTGGTGGGCAGAATGTCCAATTCAGATGTTGAGGAACTGAGATTTTGTACAGTTTTTTCAAGAGTCTTGTAATCAATCAAACAAAATTCTGACATTGTGTTGAAATTGTCTGTCTGTGTCACTGGTGATTGCAGCTTTTCAGTTATTTGCCACTGAGATATATTATGAGCAATATTCTGCCGTATTTTATCAATTTTATCTTTGAAGAAGGATGCAAACTCATTGCATTTATTAACTGAGGGAAGTTCAGGTGCTAATTGTGGTGGGGGATTAGTTAGCTTCTCTACTGTTGAAAATAGCACACGGGCATTGTTCATATTCCTGCTGATGATGTTGGAGAAGAAAGACTGTCTTGCTTTACCAATTTCATAATTATATTTACAAAGCATCTCTTTATGGATTTGATAATGGATGTGAAGTTTAGATTTGCGCCATTTTCTTTCAGTCTTCCTACATTCTCTCTTTAGCAGTTTAACAGCTGGGTACTGCTTCCATGGTGCTTTCTGCTTGTCATTGACTCTTTTGATTTTGAATGGAGCAATATCATCCATAATTTGGGTCATATTTAAATTAAAAATTTCCAGTAAGTCGCCTACAGAGTCTGACATTTTAGTTGAGATCCGAGAGAGAGCTTGCTCAAAGAAAACACATGTGTTGTGATTTATGACTCTCCTACCCATAGTCGTTGAGCTGTTCTGAATGTGAGGGGACATAGAAACATCAGAGAAAACACAGAAATGATCAGATAAGGCCAGGTCAACAACAGTAGTAGAAACAGTAAGACCCTTTGTTATTTCGAGGTCAAGGGTATGACCACGAGAGTGGGTCGGTCCCTGTACATATTGTACTAGGTTGAAGTTGTCAATAAGTGCAAGTAGTTCTCTGGCATAAGTGTTTTCAGGATTATCTACATGCAAGTTAAAATCCCCAGATATAATAAGACAGTCAAACTCTAAGCAAATGACTGACAACAGTTCACCAAACTCTTCTAGAAAAACTTTGGCTGAATGTCTCGGAGGCCTGTAAATAGTTCATAACAATATGTTAGCAGAGCATGTAACAAGTGCACATAAGGCAAGGCAAGTTTATTTATATAGCACATTTCATACACAGTGGCAGTTCAATGTGCTTTACAGAAGTAAAAGCAGAACAGTAAACAATAGAAAATAAAATTACATAAAATAATTGGGGAAGAAAAATAATAAGAATTAAACAATAGTAGAAATAAAATAATAAAATGAAATAAAGTTCAAAAAAGGAATCAGCCTCGAGATTAATTATTATTATGGGTTTAACTCATAAAGTGCGCTCTTCCCATGGCTCTTCCACGAGGATCACCAAAAATCGTCCCGCAGACAAAATCTATGAGGATCACCAAAAATCGTCCCGCAGACACAATCTACGAGGATCACCAAAAATCGTCCCGCAGACACAATCTACGAAGATCACCAAATAAAATCGTCCTGCAGACAAAATCTATGAGGATCACCAAAAATCGTAAAGTAAAATCATTAAAATCCAAGATTAAAAAGAAATTAAAATAAAGAAAGTAAAATCATTAAAATCAAAATTAAAAGAAATTATATTAAAGGAAATTAATTACTTAGGTAAAAATTAATCAAGTGAAAGCATCTGAAAACAGCTTTGTCTTGAGCCTGGATTTAAAACTAACAACAGTGGGAGCATTTTTAATATCATCTGGAAGTTGGTTCCAAAGCTTAGCAGCATAGCAACTAAAGGCTGCTTCACCACACTTCGTTTTGACAGCTGGTATTACTAGCAAGTTTTTCTCCTGTGATCTTAGAGACCTAGTTGGTGCATATAATTGAAACATATCCAGTAGGTAGCTGGGTCCCATCCCATTTAATGTTTTAAATAGAAGAAGTAGTGCTTTAAAGTCAATTCTATAGCTCACTGGGAGCCAGTGCCGAGACCTTAGGATTGGAGTGATATGGACGACCCTTTTTGTTCTTGTAAGAACCCTTGCTGCTGCATTTTGGATTAGTTGAAGCTCTTTGATGGTCTTTTTTGGAAGACCTGTGAAAAGGCTATTGCAGTAATCAACCCTACTGGAGATGAAAGCATGAATGAGTTTTTCTAGATCATGTTTTGACATGAGACCCCTGAGTTTAGAAATGTTTTTTAGGTGATAGAATGCAGACTTTTTTACCACTTTCATATGACTGTTGAAGTTAAGTTCGCTGTCAATAAGGACACCAAGGTTTTTGACAGTATCCTTTGCTTTAAGCCCCTTAGTTTCAAGAACAGTGGCAATCCTAAGCCTTTCCTCCTTTTTGCCAAATATAATTGCTTCAGTTTTATCTGTGTTCAGCTGAAGAAAATTGTGAGACATCCATTTGTTAATTTGGTCAATGCATCTATGAAGAGACTCAAGAGGGGCATAGTCATTAGGTGACATAGCTAAGTAAAGCTGAGTGTCATCTGCATAGCTATGGAAGTTTATTAAGTTATTCTTAATAATTTGTCCAAGTGGGAGCATATAAAGGTTGAATAGTAATGGTCCCAGGATTGAGCCCTGGGGAACCCCACAGTTCAAGGACACGGGTGATGAACTGTGGCCTCCAATGGCCACATAAAAAAATCTTTGTTGTAGGTAAGATTTTAACCAGTTGATTACTATACCAGTAAATCCAACCCAATGCTCCAGTCGATGTAACAGTATGGAATGATCTACCGTGTCAAATGCAGCACTTAAGTCTAAAAGCACCAAGACTGATGTTTTACCAGCATCAGAATTAAGACGTAGGTCATTCATGACTTTAGTAAGAGCTGTTTCAGTGCTATGATTGGCACGAAAACCTGACTGAAACTTATCAAAACATCCGTTTAATGTCAGGAAGGCAGTTAATTGATTAAAAACAATTTTTTCAATTATTTTACCAACAAATGGCAAATTGGATATGGGCCTGTAGTTGTTGAGTACTGAGACATCCAGGTTATTCTTTTTCAGTAGGGGTTTTACAACTGCTTTTTTCAGAGATGAGGGTAATATGCCAGTTCGTAAGGAGGTGTTGATAATCTGAAGTACCTCGTCTGATATTAGGTGAAGAACAGATTTGAAAAAGACTGTAGGTAAAATGTCCAGTTCAGATGTGGAGGAGCTGAGACTTTGTACTGTTTTTCTCAGAGTCTCAACATCAATTAAACTAAATGTTGACATTGTATTACGACCCCCTCTCTCGTTATCCAATGGTTCCAGATTTTGAAGTGTTTGCACCTGTGTGGCTATATTCATACGTATTTTATCAATCTTTCCTTTGAAAAAAGATGCAAAGTCGTTGCATGTATTAACTGAGAGAAATTCAGAAGGCATTTGTTTTGATGGGTTTGTTAGCTTTTCAACTGTAGAAAATAGCACACGGGCATTGTTGATATTCCTATTAATAATGTCAGCAAAAAAAGACTGTCTTGCTTTAGAAATTTCTAAGTTGTATTTACATAACATCCCTTTGTAGAGTTGATAATGAATCTGGAGTTTAGATTTACGCCATTTTCTTTCAGACTTTCTACATTCCCTCTTTAACATTTAACCGCTGGATTTAGTTTCCAGGGTGCTTTTCCTTTGTCTATGACTCTTTTGGTTTTTAAAGGAGCAATAGCATCCATAATATGATTCATTCTGGAATTAAAAATTTCCATTAGATCATCTGCACAATCTGAAGATTGACATGGGAGTTCTGAGAGTGCCTGCTCAAAAAGAGCTGCTGTGCCATTGGTAATTACCCTCTTTTTTACAGTCACAGACTTGTTTTGAAAGTGAGGGGAAATGGAAACATCAAAGAAAACACAGAAATGATCAGATATACCCAGGTCCATGACACTAGTAGATACATTAAGACCCTTAGTGATGACAAGGTCGAGGGTGTGGCCATGGGAGTGTGTTGGCCCTTGTACATGTTGTGTTAGGTTGAAGGCATCAATCAGTGTAAGAAATTCATTTGCATACGTGTTATCTGGATTATCAACATGGAAATTAAAATCCCCAGAAATAATAAGATTGTCAAACTCTAAACAAATATTTGACAACAGTTCCCCAAACTCCTCTAGGAACAGTGGTGCAGAAAGTCTTGGTGGTCTGTAAATAGTCAACACTAATATGTTAGAAGAACATTTTAGGATTGCACTTAGGTATTCAAAAGATGTAAAATCACCAAGAGTTGTCTGTTTGTACTGAAAACATGCCTTGTATATATTTGCTATTCCTCCTCCCCGTTTATTGGCTCTTCCAACACTCATGAAATCAAAGAGTGGGGGAGTTGCTTCAATAAGAGTAATAGAGCTGCTTGATTGTTCAAGCCAAGTTTCAGTAAGAAGCATAAAATCCAGTTTGTGTGTACCGATGAAGTCATTAATTAAAAAAGGCTTATTAAGTGATCTTACATTCTGAAGAGCCAGTTTTACAGTGAATGTGGGGATAATTTCCACAGAAGCGTTCTGTGGTTGTTTTGGAACTGGAAGGAGATTTGACAAGTTTACCCCATTGATAGGATGAATAAGAACACCTCTCCTTCTTGTTAGCACAGGAATAGAAAAGTACGTCGTGGGTCCCAGCTTATTTTCAAAACTACCATCTGGACCCAGATTATATCAGTTCGTTCCAACATGAAGGTCTTCACTGCTGCTGGTGAACTGTAGCTGTGCACATGGTCCTTGAGTCTTATCTGTAATCACAGGGGGAGGTGGTGCCCTCTGTTTCTTGGGTGCTGTGGCAGTTGGATATATCATTAGAGACAAGGCCTGACCATGAGACAGCTCTGTGTACGGTACTTGATTTGAGTGTCCTCTTGGGCTTGCCAAAGACACTCGGCTTAAAGACAATAGTCTCTCCATTTTCTCAGGAAAACGCAGTCTGGGGGTTGAAGGAGATACAGAGGGGCTTGGGGTTACATCCACTGCTGTTGTTGGTGATTGCCTATTGCCAGTCTCAGGAGGTTGTGGTGATGCTTGTTTATCTGATTATCTTTCTGATAGTTCTGCTAGCTTACCCGTTAGCTCAGATATCATGTTGCTAGCCTTGGAAAGTGACGGGGATGTGTGTGGTGATAGATCCACCCTCTGATCATTTTCCTGAACTGTATTGGGGGCAGATGAGTCAGCATGATCCTCTGTAGTTGCTGGGGGCTTAGTTGCCTTCGTTGGTGACAAGGAGTTTTGCTTGAATCCATCAGAGTGAGCGTTAGTCCCGCTTCTTTCTGCCTGCAGATTCACTGCTTGAGTTTGAACCTCAGCAGTGTGTTTCCGTATTGTTTTTGAGCCTTTGTTGATGTCCCTGGGAGGTTCAGTTTGTACCCAAACAGAGTTCGTATCAGTGTTGTTAGCTCCTTTCAGTGCAGCTACAGAGCGCTTATCAGAGAGTGTACCCAAGGTCGGCATGGAATGGTGGACAGAGTGTTGATAATGGTCTGCCAAGACTTTGGCACCAGTCCAGCTGAGTTCTGTGCTATTTGGGCTGAAAAAGGCTTTGCGTTTCCAGAAAAGATTAAAGTTGTCAATAAAATTAATGCCAGAGGAAAAACATGTCTTTGCAAGCCAGGTGTTGAGACTGAGCAGTCGGGAAAACCCGTAATTGCCGATCACAGATCCTGGTAATGGACCACTGATAAAAAAAAGGCATTCCAAGTCTGTTTAGGGCAGAAAAAAGGTCTTTGAAAGATTTCCTCACAGTGAGCTGTTCCCTGAAAACATAATTTGCTCCAACATGCACAATAATGCGTTTAATTGATTTGTAGTTTGACAGCATTTTTGAAATGTTGTCTGTAGTCTCTGAGATGGAAGCGTAAGGAAAACAGCACACAACCATGGACTCTCCTCCAATATTTTCCACAGTGAAATCACCCACAACAAGGGTTGTAGGATTAACAGGTGTTGGCGGCTGCTTTCTACCTCTACTGCGAGCTTTATTTTTGTTATTCAAATTCTGCCACTTTCTAGGAACTACTGGTTCCATGTCTGTAAGGCACTGAAATCTGTTCTGGAGTGTAATGGGCTGTGTATATCTGTAGTTTTCAGCCCGGTGGTATTCATAGACTGTAGGTTTGATGGCATCAGACCGCAATGGAGTTGAAGTTAATGCCCTTTTGTTTTGGGGTCTAGCACCTTGTCTTTTCCAGCAATCAGTACTCACATTTTGCTTTGTGAAGTCAACCGATTCATCCAAGTTCCCATCATTCAGATGCTGAACATTCCCCGCATTCCCTTTAGCGGTATCGGCTGCTGGACTCCCTTCAATCCTTAATAGATGGGCATTAATCATAGATTCCAGGCTAGAAATTCTTTTTTCAAGCTCAGTTCATTTGTTACTAGAGTTCCTTGGTTTCCCCATTTTGCTATAATCCAGTCTTCTGTGTCAGTTGCTTTGTCTAACTTCTAGGTTATCTTGTTGAATGTAAGTAAAAAGAAAGCAAATAAGAAAAAATAGAGAAATAGTGAAAAAAGCAGAAAAGAGGAGTTCAAGCAGGAGCAAAGCAAAAAGCGTCCTACTCGCTTGAGTAGGAGGAGCAAAAAAAGTGTTCAAAGGATGTAAAATCACCAAGTGAGGATTGTTTACATTGAAAAGAGGCTTTGAATATCTTTGCGATCCCTCCACCTTTCCCCTGTCGGGTAGCACTCATGAAATTAAAATTTGGGGGAGCTGCTTCAATAAGGGTGGTAGCACTCTTTGCTTGATCCAGCCATGTTTCAGTTAGAAGCAAAAAAATCAAGATTGTGTTTGCAAATAAGATCATTAATTAAAAATGACTTGTTTGAAAGTGATCTAACGACCAGCCAAGGAAACAAACCAACCATACAAATGAGCTGACAAAGTACAACTAAATAGAGAAAAATAAAACTCCAGTGGCTCACACCGAGTCATCATGACCAGGTGAGACAACACACATCCTGGGATGGTCAAGACCACTAGAACAGATGAGCCTGGAAACTTAAAGTTTCTCCTTTATTGCGAATATATTCAATGTTGTGTTGTTGGAAAGAAATCACATTTCAACAGCAGCAGTAGTAATAACATCTGCAACAACAATGTCCTTCTTTCATAGGATGCTGGTCAAGTTACCGGAGTTAAACTGCCAGCTAAAAGTCAAAGTCTCTTTCGATAAGTAAGTTTAGATGTTTAGATGAAATGCTAAACCTTGTTTTCATTAACTATAATTTATATTTTGCATTTCTGTATTTTTAATATTGCTGTAATTTATTTCCTCCTTAGGGATTTAACAGAAAAGAATACAGTCAAGGGGTAAAAACTCAAACTATTTCTCATCAAAGATTTCTGAGATTGCACACTGTACGTTTTGGTAAGCCCAGTGACTTGTGAATGTTCGCTCATTACTTTCGTGATTTTTTGATGCAGATTTCGTAGGTTCAATATTTTAGGAACCAACAGTAAGGTCATGAATATGGAGGAATCAAACGGCTGCCTGTCTGCTGAGTTCCGGCACTTGGTATGAGTAACATACACTTTTATAGATTTATTCATTTTGGGAGTCAAAATGCAGATAAAGGTGTAATTTTGATGTCTATTTTTATGTTGACTATGTAAATACTAATTTTTTTTTATTTTCATACAGCAACTGAAGGAACAGAAGCCCATTGGAAGTCGAGCAAATGAGGTTGGAAAATTATACATACTACTACTACTAATAATAATAATGAATATATAACTAGGCATAATAATGTCGCTGCCTATATCCATCAAAATATCCTCAAACACTATAATATTGAAACTAAAGAAAGCTGGTATGAACATCAACCAAAAACAGTGGAAGAAAACAACATGGCCACGATTCTTTGAGACACGCTGATCATGACTGACAGAGCCTGAAGCAACAGCAGGCCTGATATCACCATTAAAGACCATCGCACCAAACAATGAACCCTGACTGATATCACCATTCCATCAGACAGAAATGTGTCAACGAAAGAGTTAGAAAAGTTAGCCAAATACAAAGATCTGGAAATCGAAGAGTCTGGAATGTGGGGTATGAAGACTAAACTGATCCCAGTCGTGATTGGAGCGCTTGGGGTGATTAAAAAAAAAGTGAGTGAGTTCCTTGGGAGAATACCAGGAGGCAGTGAGATCAACTGAATTCAGAAAATAGCGTTGTTGGGAACTGCACATATCCTACGGAAAGTGCTTTCTATTACATGATCGACAGTTATATTCCCCAGGTGTATGGTATATACCCGGATGTAACTTGTATAGAAATGAAACCAATGAACCCTATAATAATAATAATAATAATAATAATAATAATATGGAGAATGTCCCACACTTGTAAAATACTTTTAAAATCTATCCATGTTGTCATTAAACCTAGTGTCCTCTGAGGTTCTTTGTGAAACTCATAAATGATGGTTTCTTTTTCAAACGGTTTTCAGTAAAAAGCCTTTAGATAGCAAGAACCATTAACCGTCCAAAGACCCCATAAAAAAAACTTCAAAAAGAGTACAGAATACACTGTGAATAATATGGATAATATTAAATTTGTAGATTATAATTAATTAATCGATTTATTTAAAAAAATCTCTAATTTAAATTTACACCTTGCTTATTTAATTCAGTTCAATTTGAATTTTATTTGTATCATGCTGTTAACAATGGAAGAAACGTAGAGAGGAACCAGATTCTAAAGAGAACCCATCCTCATCTGGGTGATAACAGATAGCGTGATTATAAATAACGGTGTCCTGTATGTTCACAAAGTGCAGTCGTGTAAACAGGAAATTCATTACAGTTTTAACATGAAGTCTATTTTGAAGTTATAAACTTATCAGCTTATATTAATGCATTCTAAACAAAATAGTTATTAAATAATATCTGCATATTTAAAACAACAACAGCATTTTTAATTTTTTTTTTTACAGAGATGATAATTTTGTACATCTCTGTAGGAGAATTTTGTATAAATTTTGTATGAGCAGTGAGAGAAATAAGTGACTCTCACCTAAATTAGAGAGAATTTTTGCAGCGGTGGAAAAAGTATAGAGAAATTATTTCAGAAAAAATAAAACCATGGGGACTGTAACCTAAAGCTCAAAATCTTACTCAATCAAAAATCACAAAGTTTACTTGAGTAAATATCGAAAAGTATCTCCACTTCAACACACTCGAGTAGATATTTTAACCGAGCACAAACTTTACAACAACTTGTCAGGTACGCGAGGGAGGCGGATGTATGTGCAGAAGTGCTCAGTTTAATAAAGTGCATATATAAACACAAATACACACAAAAGCAAACAGTCCAAATGGGCAGGCAAGATCAGAGACGTGAAACCAGGCAAAAGGGTCAGTCGAGGCGCAGACAGAACGTCAAAGGCAAGCTCAGGTGCACGCGCCACAGCGCACAGGACTGACACAATTACAACTTACAACCAGATTTAAAATGAATCTGTACCAGGTCCGGGCAGGGAAGAATCGTCTCGACAGCGCTGATGGAAAAAAAATCATTCTGTAGCTCGTGAGAGTGATAATAACGCTGTTGTTTCTGGAGAAAACAATCTCCTGTAAGGATTTCTGAAAATCATATTACCTTGTGTGTATGTACTTCAGTTATATTTGACATGGATGTGAATTTAATTGGATGTCCAAAAGAATATGAACGGCCAGCAGAGCTGCTGTTGAGTATCTGAAGGTCAAAATGAAAATCTAAGGAGTAAAAAGTATCTTTCTTTTCTCTTGTAAATTTATTTAACCAAACTCCAAATCTTCCAAAACAGTGCTTAAGTACAATGTCAACTATTCTCCACCTCTAGAATTTTTTTTCATATCCACACTTAATAATGCCTGAGAGTTGAAAAGGTCTGTTTGGGTGTAATTAATTTACTATAGGGTTTTTTTTTTATCCAGTCTTCTCTTCTCATCATGGAGGAACTTCATTCCATCAGCTTTGACACTCAACTGAGCCAAGCGGATATGTCCATCAATATAACGGTAAAAACAAAACACACACGCACACACTATACAATAGATATACGGTATATACCTTCTAGATGTAGAAAGTCGAGAGGAATCTTGCAGCAGGTTGAGTATTAAGTACACACTCGTGTGTGTGTGTGTGTGTGTGTGTGTGTGTGTGTGTGTGTGTGTGTGTGAACGCAGACCACTTCACTTCCTGTAGTGGTCATATCTCATATCAACCAGCTGCCGAGCGCCTGGGCCTCCATCCTCTGGTTTAACACACTCTGTACTGACTACCAGGTGAGAGCTGTGTTCCGCTCGCTCGGCTGTCTCTCTGTCCTCTCTTCAGTCTGTCTTACAAAAAAATCCTGTACAAAAAACAAACCCTGTTTCAGAACCTTGTGTTTTTCCTGAACCCTCCTCCGATGATGTGGGGAGACCTGGCAAAGATTCTGAGCTGGCAGTTTTCCTCCATCACTAAAAGAGGCCTGAACGCAGAGCAGCTGAGCATGCTCGCGGATAAACTCCTCGGTGAGCTGCACGTATTTCTTCATCCTTTATACAACACAGAGCTCACGTTTAACTCTTCAGCTCATTGTGCTGATGTTTGTTAAATTTGGCAGCATGAAATCTCTCTACTTCATGTGTGATTCCTGTTAAAATGTAAAAACTGTTTATTATTGTTGTTTAAAATACATTTTCAGCAGTGAAATATTCGATGAAAATATTCATTTAACCATCATTTTATTTCTTTGTTGCATTTTGCTCTTAAATTAGTAAAAGGATTGAGGGGTTTTCGTATAGAATTTGAAATAAAGATACAGATTTCGTTGTCCGGTGGTCAAGTGTTTATGAGAGACGTTGCCTTGCACTTACGGTCAGGTTCCCTGTGGTGGGACTCGGATGTCGTTCGTATGTACGGTCGTCGCACGGTCGCAAAAGGCATCAAAAATCAGCTCGATGCGTTACTATATTCTGTTAAGTTTGGAGCTTTGCCATCATGACTGATCGAAACGTAATTGAAAATGAAGACAACATTCTTTCCATCTTTTTGTGATTTTAATGTTACGTGACTAAATATTAAGCTCAAATTAACATTAAGCTGTGAGTTTAATGACATACTGTATATGGATAATTGCAATAAGTTTTTAATGCAGTTTTTTTTTTAGATAAAATGAAACGTCGTGATGTTTGATGTAGACTTTTACACAGTCTGGATGAGATTTCTAATCATGCACAAATGAAAAGATAAATATTTAATGTTGAAGAAACAATCTCAAGAAGCAATTTCAGGCAGAGAGTAAAGGTTGCTGAATTCTGGACTCTGATTGGTCAGAAGGTGTTGATTAATTCTGTTTTATATCATTTTGCTCGTCCGAGTACGTTATTGCTGCTATAGTAACAGCTCATTCACAGGGATGAGTATGGCAGACAATTCAGATGTATAATGAAAAATAAATAATTCAAGCTTGATGGAAGGAGTCTCCAGTATCAGTGCTTTGTAGCAGTCAGAGGTAACGCTGTAAAGTTTTCAGGACACAGGAGGCCAGCAACATGACCCGAGAAATGCCGCAGTTATCAGGAAATCATCTACAAGATCAACCCGAGTCTTTTATTCGTGAGTATTTCACGTGTAATCTTCATGTGTGCAGGTCCTGAGGTTCAGGGAGACCCGAACACTGCCGTCTACTGGAGTAAGTTCAGTAAGGTGAGCGTGTTCCTGCACTGCCACAGTCCTGCTCTGATTCTTTACTCCTGTGTTTGTTTCACTTCTGCCATCATGGGAAGATTACTGATGAAATGAAACAGAAACTTGAGAATGCCGAAATGACAGAGAACAGATGACGGATCGGAAATCTGAGCAGAAGTGACAGTGTAGTTTCGAGCAGACGATTTCCACACACTCGTCAAACCAACAGGACATTTAATGTAAAGTTTTGTAGCTGTTTCTTTAAAAGCAGAAATGGACAAAACATCTATTATTTTTTAAATTAATACTAATATTTTAATAATCAATTAAACAAGCTATATGTTAATATTATTTCTTAATGTTTCTCTGCCTTTCTCATGTCCTCGACTGTTTCCACTTTTTCAGTAACAATCTTCAGAAAAACACTTTTATATCTCTTTCCCTCGCCTTCTCCAGCTCTGGGAAAGATCAGGATTGTGAGTTTAGGGATTTAAGAGACACAAAGAATTCACAAGAGCACGTTAACGAAGATAAAAACGAAGATACAAGACTTGTTTCCTCTGCTTTTTGGCCTTCCGTCTACAAGTAAACAGCGTTTTGGGTCACAGAAGCTTTTTGGAAACAGAACGCTCTCCAGAAAAAGAAATCTTACGATTTCTGCGAAAAAAAAAAAAGAAATCTTGCGTGAAAATATCTTAAATATGGTCAAATCTAAGTTTCCTAATTTCAGATCATAGTGAACCAAATATATGATTGTTAAACCTTTTCCTCGACATTTTATCTCATTTGAGTTGTGAATAGAAATAGCGGACGCTGTTTCTAATTTTAAACATTTGTGTCTAGAAATAATTGAAATTATCATCCAGGAGAATAAGAACATTTTAAATCCTGAAAACAGGCAGAATATTTGACTTATAATACTCTCATATTAGATCAGTTTGTCCATATTAAATATATTGTCACTTGTTAAATATATTTTTCTGCACTGAGAAATTTTCGTAAGGATGCCAAACGTGTTTTTGAAAATGCTGACGCTGCCTGTTGTGTGTTTTGATGCGTGAGAGCACTGTGATTGAGTTTTGTCGTGTTATTACCCTCCTGTGCTCGAGAGGCTTCTCAGCCGTGTTCACTTTGTATTCCACCTCATCCTCAGTCCGCATGGATGAATTGTTCTTCTTTTCATTTTTTGTTTTCGACCTTGTTGCCATGTTGGTGTTTTTCTGCATTTTGTCTCCTCCAGTTCTCAGTACACAGCTCTTAATGTTTCTTGAGGCGTTTTGCAGTGTGCAAATAAGGGAACATGAACAACAAAGATGTTCACTTCGAATATAACAGAACAGTGTTTTATCAGAATTAAAATTATAGATTATCATTTAATTCTTGTAGAAAGAAATGATCTTCGGTTATGGAACTATGAACGAAACTTTTACGCATTTACAGGAAACTAAACTTTCTATCAAGAACGTAGACAAATAGAAGCAGTGACGCTGAGGAGCCGTGAGGGAAAATATTTACTCACTTTTAGCACTTATAAAGTGAATTATCTCCTAAAAGAGAGTTGAAAACAAAGAACACAGTGGTGAGAGGGTGGCGGGGAGCAGCGATCGGTCAGAAACGCAGTGCAGTCTGGTGTTACACGCTGATGGTGAGTTGAGTGAACCTGCTGGAACGCTGTATCGAGTCCAGGACAGTCACTGACGTATTGAAAAAGTCGTGAGATTTGTTGCAAGGCTCTTTTTGAATTAAAACCACGAAAGGGGCTGTAAAAGTCATCAAATCTAGTAACAAGTTGGCGACGCTGGTGTTTGGTGTAACAGTTGATGATGCACTATTGCCACCTACTGGGCTTTCATGCTCATTTCAACTCAACTCAACTCAACTCAACTTTACTCTGATTCTTCCACACACACACACGATACAGAAGAAAGAAACGTCATTCTCAACAGACCAGGGTGCACAGACAGTGCAAACGACAAACATTAAACATTCATTAATACAGGAGTTAAGGCAGGTGTGATGAGTGTGAAGAGCTGGAGGTGTAAGAATAAAGTGCTAGTGCACAGTTAAAGTGACTGCGTGCATTTGTGTGTTAAATGTCCATTGTCTCTGTTTGAGTGACGGAGTACAGACTCTTGGAATGTCCATTGTCTAACTGTGTGTGGTGTGGGATGGGGAGGCAGTTTGGTATGGGTTTCAAAATGGTTCATTTTCATGTGGACGGGATATTTTCAAAAACATTGTGTGTGTGTGTGTGTGTGTGTGTGTGTGTGTGTGTGTGTGTGTGGACAGGATTTGTTTCTGAAAATGGAGGGGTGGACATTTTTAGAGGTCCTTTTATTTCATAATAGTTTGCAGAGAATTTGAGAAAATCTCATTTTTAATATCTGAAAACTGAAATCATGGCTCTCTGTCACATGTGACTCATGAACTTTTCAAATGTCGTTGGATTCTACATTAACATCCATCACTGTACAATTCACCATTTTAGCTTTAACTTGCAATCCAAAAAAAAAAAAGTCACCTGTTGGTTTTAGGTATTGACCTCAAAAATAGCACTAATTATGTAATGTAATGTAATGTAATGTAATGTAATGTAATTACTTTCAAGTGTCATGGAAGTCTGCAACTCAAAAGTAGCCAAAAATATACTTACATGAAAGAAGTTGCCTTAAACGCTTTTATTGTACAGAACTAATACGAGTGTGAGTGAAATCCTGGGAGACACTGAGGTTTGAGTTTCTTCCATTAGTTTTTTAAGTCGGGTCCCTTTTTGGGAGACCCGCCCTAGACCACCTTCAGACTGCCCAAAACAAAATCGCAGCTCCCGTTAAATCATTGTAGAAGGACTTTCTTTGTTTGAAACACAGACTTCTGATTGGCTAAAACATTTCTTTTGAAAAATAGCAGGAAAACAGACATACTAGAAGTTTTGTTAAAAACTCTGATGTCCATAATTATCACACAAGAGTAAAGAACAATATTCATATCCTGAAAATAAAATCAAAATCAGGACACAGGACTTTTGCTTTTTCAGCTACCATGTTATATAATTCTCTGCCTGACGATGTTAAAAACTCTGAGACTACTAAGAAATTTAGAATGAACTATTGGAAACACTTTTCTAGGATTTAGATACAAATTTTATTCATTATTAATCATAATGTTTCTCTCACTATATTGTATATTACTTATTTTATATTAGTTATATTATATATTTTACAAATTTAAGAATGCGGATATAGATTATTAGCACAAGTTTATACACATCTCCAATGGAAGCCAGCATCAGCTGAGTGGATTCTATCTATCTATCTATCTATCTATCTATCTATCTATCTATCTATCTATCTATCTATCTATCTATCTATCTATCTATCTCCTTATGGCCTTCTAAGGGTTTTACTTCTTAATAACGAGTCTGTGTTTGTCATGTGGAATGCCTTTACAATGATTACAATGATAATGAGTTGGAGGGGACGCAAGGTGATCACATGTACATGAGGTCCTCTTAACATTTAAACTCCGTGTACTGAGGCTCAGCTTAAAGGAACTTAATGTTAAAATACTTCCCGAGTATATCAATCACAAATTCATGCTGAATAATACAACAATTTCACCATGCTGTCAAAAACATAACTGTAGCAAGATAAAACAGTGTGTGTGTGTGTGTGTGTGTGTGTATGTGTGTGTGTGTTGGGGGGTGTCAGCATCCTGCCAGCTTGGTGTATGAATGCTACACTTCCTATCGTATCTTATCTTTCCTATCCTTCCTATTGCTAATTCTGATTTTTTTTTTTTATTTCAGACGGCATCAAACGAGAGAGGAGTTGCTTTCTGGCTGTGGATTGATGGGATACTGGACCTCATCAAACGCTGCCTCCTCAATATCTGGAATGATGGGTAAAAACACACACAAACAAAACCCCCACAAGAATACTAGCCTTTCTAATCCTGACTGCAGGTAGTAAAGCGCTGATCTTTTCTCTCTCTTCCTGTCGTGCACTCAGGTATATAGTGGGCTTTATTAATAAAGACAAGGAGAAAACTCTGCTCCAAGATAAAAGTCCAGGCACGTTCCTCCTGCGCTTCAGTGAGACGTGTAAAGACGGAGGAATCACCATCACGTGGGTGGAGCAGTCTCAGAACGGTACGCGTGTCAACGTCTGTCAGCACAGAGTGTGGAACTTTATACACTTCAGTTTTGTGCGATATTGATTCTTCTCTGCTCAGAACATTATGATCAACAAATTAAGCAAACAGAGCTGATGATTTTTCACGATAATCCTTTTATAAATCAGTCGTGTAATGTTGTTGTTGACCTATTTAACCATTTTTGCTCAAAATCTTTTATATCTTTTGGCTGAACCACGCTATATGCGGACACCCGACCATCACACCTGTATGTGTTTCTGTCGCCACAAAGCTGGAAGCACACAATTGCATAGAGTTATAGAGAAAATGCATAAACGTTAGCGTAGCTAGTGGTACAGATGATGAAATTGTGTTATCGCACATGCCTAATGTAGCCTGTGCTGTGTGGGATGCAGGTGAACCCCAAACACACTCGGTGAAGCCCTACAGGAAGTCCGATTTAGTCAACCTCTCTTTCCCTGACGTCATTCGGAACTACACACTAATGGATGCCGAGAATATTCCAGAAAACCCTCTGCTCTACCTGTATCCGGACATCCCTAAAGACATCGCATTCGGACGCTACTACAGCAGCCCCACAGACGGTACACACCCACAACGTACACGTCTAGCCAAACGATAGCTGTGTGTGTCTGAGTGTGTCATGTCGACTGTATGATGATGGAAATAATTAGTCAATAATCTGGATGTGTTTAATGTTCACACCAGGCCTTATTTATCATGCTGGAGACAAGTCAATTTAATAAAAACAGCTCATGAGAACAATTTAAATCATTCTCGTGAGTGTCTGCAGGAGAAATGTGTTTTTGATGAAAATCGAGTTATTTTGAGGAGTGTGCTTATCGGTGGGCTTATCTTACACCTGAGGTTGTGTAAATTTACGCAAAAGGACACTCACGAATGTGACCCTCAGCTTCAAATCGCATAACTGTTGATGAGTTACTGAGGTTTTATAGACAGTGCCCTCCACAATTATCGGCACCCCTTGTAAAGATTAGTAAAACGGGTGAGAAAAAACCCACCTTTTGGTGAAACCGCTTCAACTCACACTGAAAAAAAAAGAGAAAAATCCAACATTTAAAAGAAAAATTTATTCAGAGAAAAACAAATCCCTCATCAAGAAATAATTATTTTCAACAAAACACACGTGCCACAATTATTCTCACCCCTGTATTTAATCCTCTGTCCAACCCCTTTTACCAGTAAAACAGCACTGAGTCTCCTGTAACATTTTATAAGGTTGGAGATCCAGAGCAGGGCATCGAACCCATTCCTCTTTACACAACCTCTCCAGATCATCCAGGGTCCTCGACCCTCTCTTGTGCTCTCTCTCTCCTCTTCAGCTCCGCCCACAGGTTTTCACTGGGGTTCAGCTCAGGGGACTGAGATGTTCAGGCCAGAAGCTCGATTCTGTGATCACTGAACCATTTTAGTGTTGATCTGGACAGATGCTTCAGATCATTGTCCTGCTGGAAGATCCAATGACGACCCGGTTTTAGTTTCCTGCAGAGGAGCCGGATTCTGATTTAAAATGTCCTGGTGTTTCATGGAGTCCATGATGCCATGAACCCGAACAAGGTTTCAGGGCCTTTGGAGGAAAAACAGCCCCAAAACATCACAGAACCTCCACCGTATTTTACAGTTGGGATCGGGTTCTTTTCATTATAGCCGTCCTTCTTTTTACTCCAAACCCACCGAGAGTGTTTGTTGCCAAAAAGCTCCATTTTTGTTCCATCAGACCAGAGAACACAGTCCCAGTCAAAGTTGTCGTAGCGTTTCACAAACTTCAGGTGCTTACGTTTGTGGTTAACTGACAGAAAAGGCTTTTTTTCTGGAACCTTCCAAATAATCTGTTGGTATGGAGGTGGAGTCTGATGGGGGTTTTGGAGACTCGGAAACCCCAAGATTTTACTTTTTCTTGTAATTCACCAACAGTGACCCTTGGGGATTTTTTGCCTCTCTTACCCTCCTCACTGTCCGTGGGGTAAAATAAACTCGGCTCCTCTTCCAGGTGAGTGTGGAACAGTTCTAGCTGGTGTCCACTTTTTTTATTTTTGCCCTAACAGTAGAAATGGACATTTTCAGGCAAGTAGATGTGTTTAATCCCCATTCCCTGACTTATGAAGGTCAACACACTTCTCCCTCATTGGGTTTGTGCGTCTCTGATCGTTCCCATGGTGATGTTGAGGGAATTTGGCCTCTGTGTCGCCTCATATTTGTTCCCCAGTTCATCAGGAAGTCATGGATTACAGCTTGAAAGTTCCTGCACACTCCAATCAACTCACACATGTACATTTTAAATGGAAACATGCTTCAGGTACATTGTGTTCACCATCATTTCCAGGGGTGCCAATAATAGTGGCACATGTGTTTTGCTGAAAATAATTATTTCTTGATGAGGGATTTGTTTTTCTCTGAATAAATTTATTTATTTTAAAAGATTGGATTTTTCTCGTTTTTTCAGTGTGTGATGAAGCGACTTCACCGAAAGGTGGATTGTTTCTGACCCTTTTTACTGATCTTTACAAGGGGTGCCAATACTTGTGAAGGACACTGTACAGGTTACGCTGTCAAGTTTAACTCAACTACTTGTTTTAGATACACACCAGTTTAATGAATGTTTTATGAAATATGGCCATTTCATATTAAGGACTTGAAATAATGCAGTTCCAAAACAACTGTGTAAATTAAAACATATAAGACGAGCCTTTCAATGAGGACAAAAATAATGGCACCCTATAAAAGGAGGAAGAGTTAGTGTGCCGATGTGCTGCAGTGGCTGAGCTGAAAGATTTAACACGTGCTGTGTTTAGAAGGCGCTCTTTCACAGTTTAGTCACCATTTTTGTAGCTGCGCTTTCCTTTCATGGAGTTTTTTGTCCATGGTTAAAAAACCAGCAGGAACAGTTGAAGTGCCCTTGAGTAAGGCACCTAATGCCCAACTGCTCCCCACGCTGCTCTGGGTCTGTTGAACATCACTCTGGATAACAGCATTTGCTAAATGCCTGACTAAAAGGTCAGAAGTATATATATATATATAAAATATACATTCTAATTTCTCACGTTCTGATTTCAGATTCAGAAGACATGGACGTTGATAAACCGACGACCCCGAGTCCTTACGTGGACAGACGGATAATTCCAGTGTCAGAAGTGTGCGTTTTGCTAAATATACCATCAATAATAATAAAAACTAGAATAAAGCAGAGTTGTTTTAAGATAGATGAATAATCACCGCAATGCTTTCACTTCTGCAGCCCAGATGGAAGACTTCAAGACAGAATACTGCCATTGAGTCCTGAGGAGTTTGGAGAGCTGCAGCATATTAACAGAAACAATGGAATGGACAATTTGGTAATAAGAATGACGTAGTTTATAAGAACCTTAATAAGGATAATGTTTATACACAGACATGTACTTACACTATTCATTTAAAACAAAATACGTTAGATTTAATTAGGAACCTCTGCGATTTTATGCAGTTTTTCAGTTCGTGTGATCTGGTCTGAACATACTAAAATTTGATAAAATACACTGATCAGCCATAACATTAAACCCACTGACAGGTGAAGTGAATCACATTGATGATCTCATTACAGTGGCACCTGTCAAGGTCAAAGGGCGGGGTTTATTTTTAGCGAGAGCACAGTCAGTCCTTGAAGTTGATGTGTTGGAAGCAGGAAAACTGGGTGAGTGTAAGGATCTGAGTGACTTTGACGAGGGCCAAATAGTGATGGTGAGATGACTGGGTCTGAGCATCTCCAAAATGGCCCATCTTGTGGGGTGTTCCCGATATGCAGTGGCTAGTACCGAACAAAAGTAGTCCAAGGAAGGAGAACCAGTGATCTGGTGACGGGGTCATGGGTGTTGAAGGCTCAGTGATGTGGGTGGAGTGTGAAGGCTATGCTAGCCCGTCTGATCCAATCCCACAGAAGACCTGCTGTAGCACAAATTACCGAAAAAGCCAATGCTGGCTATGACAGAAAAGTGCCAGAAAACGCAGTGCAGCTTGCTGTGTATGGAATGCCGTATCTGCAGCCTGGTCAGAGTGCTCATGCTGACCCCCTGTACCAGGCTTGTAGTACTCAAGTCCATGACTTGGACTGAAGTCCGACTCGTGCCCTAATTTTAAGGACTCGTGACTCAACTCGGACTTGGACTCGTGCATTAACTGCATTAGGACTCGTAAATTGAAGATGAGGACTCAGATTGTTTCTTTATTTTTTGTAACATGCCATAATAATTAGGCATAAGATATTTATAGTCTGTGTCTATGTGTCAGCCCTGTGATGACCTGGCGACTTGTCCAGGGTGTACCTGGACAAGTGTACTTGCCTGCAACCCTGTAGAAGGATAAAGCGGCTACAGATAATGAGATGAGATGAGATATTTATATCTACATTAATTTTGTACTAATTTAATGTAAGAGTGTCACACCTGTGCACCTTGGCGTGTGCATCAGATAGACTCTCGGACACTCCGGACAGCACGCGCACACCAAGTGGACTCTTGCGTGCACTGTAAACGACTCGCACCTGCACAGGATTAAGGCGCAATCAGTGCACTGATATAAAAACTGTGAAAACACACTGACTTTGCGAAGTATTGAGTTGTGTTGCTGACATGTTACTGAGCCTTATTTCCTTGTTTGGTTTCCTGATCCCTGATTCTCGTCTTTGATTCTGCTGAGTCTATGATAGCCTGTTTGTGCCTCACTCGACCTATCGCCTGTTTCACCATTTTACGATTTTACCCACCGTTCTGGATTGTTTACCATCTTCGCTTGTATTAATAAACACACCTTCTGCACTTACATCTGTCTCCCAACCGTCTCTGACAGAATACTGCACACTCCCTGATAAAGAGAAGCACATTCACCTGTTCATACTCCACGTTCAGGAACAAACTAATGTTAATGGCACTGAAACAGCCACCGTCACATGGTGCGGTTGGAGTCTTGTTCTCGGACTCGACTCCGAGAATGTGGGATTGTGATTTATTTTATCGGTTTCAAAACAAAGTATTTTATGTGACTCGGCGTAGAGCAGTGACACAAGTCTGCGTCGCAAAGTTATTACATTTACATGAAGATTTTGGAGATTGAAATAAATAATTTTTTAATATTATTTTTAAAAAGTAATCCTGTGTATTTATACTAAAACAGTTATCCACCGCAGACTCAGTGAACATTGGTGAATAATAACCTTGACCTCATCTCAGTGATTATTCACCGTGTAGAAGAAATTGTAATTTTTCGACAATTTTTATGACGTTAGTGATCTTTCAGAAGGTAAGCTTCGGAGACACTGTGTTGGGGAAAAATATAATTTTTAGAGAATCCGTGCCTCTCAGATCCTTCGTAAAGGAGGTCAGACATTGCGTCTCATGTTTATATAAGATGAAGGATGTTGTTTTTGTGTCATACTATTCAATTTTCTAGGTTATTGTGAACATGTGTACATGTGAAGATAGCCAGGATAGCGAGGTAGTGATTGAGAGGGTGCCAAAGCTGGACACCCTGAGGTTAAGAAGATATCTGATGTGCAAGTTATGTTATTGTTATTTTGGCAAGTATAAAACAGGGTCCATGGAAATGGAGAACAGTTCTCAGGGTTCGGAGGAGCCTTCTTGCAAGAAGTATAATAAACTCATATTTCTGTCTGCTTTCTTCCTGACAGCCTCGAGTCTTATTAAGCTTTTCCACCACAACCGATATTCACCTGACCTTCAGAGAATAATTAATTATAAACCACTGCATGCTTCTGTTCATGAACATGATTTTTGTTTCAGCTTGCTCATACTGACATCAAATCAAAAACCTCACACTCATAAGGCATGTGGTGTTGTTAAATCCTGTGGGATCTCAGTCCCAGGAAACACCTTTAGTCTCTACCAGATGCCGTGTGAAACTTTCTGGCAAGTTTTCTAACAAAGAAACAAACGGGTCCTTCTCCTGCTCAGATCTGGATCTGTTTTGAACATGTTCTCTATTCGGGGCGGCATGGCGGTGTAGTGGTTAGCGCTGTCGCCTCACAGCAAGAAGGTCCTGGGTTCGAGCCCCGTGGCCGGCGAGGGCCTTTCTGTGCGGAGTTTGCATGTTCTCCCCGTGTCCGCGTGGGTTTCCTCCGGGTGCTCCGGTTTCCCCCACAGTCCAAAGACATGCAGGTTAGGTTAACTGGTGACTCTAAATTGAGCGTAGGTGTGAATGTGAGTGTGAATGGTTGTCTGTGTCTATGTGTCAGCCCTGTGATGACCTGGCGACTTGTCCAGGGTGAACCCCGCCTTTCACCCGTAGTCAGCTGGGATAGGATCCAGCTCGCCTGCGACCCTGTAGAACAGGATAAAGCGGCTACAGATAATGAGATGAGATGAGACTTTCTCTATTCGCTCAGAGTAATGAATTTGTAGACTAAATAACAAAACAGCACAGTATTGGTTGATTGTGACTGGTATTGAACATATACAACACCCAGGTTGAACGCGAACTGATGGGCTGCTCTTGTTTTTTCTCTTCAGTGTGAAACTTTACCACAATAAATCCAGATCAGCAAACACATCCGTCTTCATCTTCAGGAGCAGTTTGCAGATTTAACAGCAGCGTTTTACTGCATACACACCCAGCTGTGGAAAAGGATTCAAATATATATATTATATATATATATAAATATAAAATGCATGTGTGTGTTTCACTGTTATGGTGAGGTTGTGGAATTGCACATTTGGGAAGAGTATTGTGATGCACCAGTTACAGGGTGATGAGACAAACAGGCTAACTTTTTCCTCACATCTTTATTTAATATTGTACATCTGAAGCAGATTTACAGAATCGTTGTGTGAAGCAGGTGAAGATGTAAACACAACTCCTCCTCTCAACTCTGTGAAGTGTTATCTGTGAAATAAACATTTAAATTCACCAAATCATTTGTTTCTGGTTCACATGATACAGAAAACATCAGTTTACTGAAATCACTATGGTCGATTTTTCTTCAGATTTCCTTTTGCTCTTTCACACGTCGTCCTCACTGCACTTCCTCCTGCTTAAAATCAGAACTGGGGAAAAATTCATTGCTTTTGAAAAAGAAGAAAGAGGAGAACGTGACTGAAAAATGCCCTGAGAGCATCATCAGCTCGCACTCCGATTCACACTTTGCTTTTTGGTGAAACTTGGAGCTCAATCTTTAAGATTTAAATGCTTGTGTTATGACTGAAAATGATTTTAAATGAATATTTTAAAATATGGGCGGCACGGTGGTGTAGTGGTTAGCGCTGTCGCCTCACAGCAAGAAGGTCCGGGTTCGAGCCCCGTGGCCGGCGAGGGCCTTTCTGTGTGGAGTTTGCATGTTCTCCCCGTGTCCGCGTGGGTTTCCTCCGGGTGCTCCGGTTTCCCCCACAGTCCAAAGACATGCAGGTTAGGTTAACTGGTGACTCTAAATTGAGCGTAGGTGTGAATGTGAGTGTGAATGGTTGTCTGTGTCTATGTGTCAGCCCTGTGATGACCTGGCGACTTGTCCAGGGTGAACCCCGCCTTTCACCCGTAGTCAGCTGGGATAGGATCCAGCTCGCCTGCGACCCTGTAGAACAGGATAAAGCGGCTACAGATAATGAGATGAGATGAGATTTTAAAATATTTCAGGAGAGAGTGTTGAATTTTCACCTCATAGTAAAAGACTAAACCGTAAACACAGCAGGGTTCCTCGTGTGACATCATCGTTTCATAATAGCGTGAAATTGTTGGAACTTTTTATTGATTAATAATTTAATAATTGATTATTGAATAAATAATGAATATTAATAACAATAAATCAAATCAAATGTTGAATTACAGAATATTCTTGATTAATAATTGTTCTGTTCATTGTGGGTATCACTTGGCAAATCAAAATTATGTCGTAATTAATGTATTTATTCATTTATTATCTATTTAATATGTATTTCCATTTTGTTATTTAATTAACAAATGACTCGATTCTCCTCCAAAGTCAGTGTTTACATTTTTCACTGAAGGTTTTGCTTTTCAGTGTGGTATGTTTTCTCTGTGTAAGTAATGAGAAGCCAGACCATTTGTGTATCGTATTTCTGATTTATTTACTTCAATTTTGAAATTTCCTATTGTTAGATTTTTTTAAACAACAAATGCTGCAAAATATTAAAAGTGGCCTCACTAGAAAACAAACAAACAAACACAAAAATTCATAATTTTCCATCGGTGCCCATCCCACTCAGAGCTCATAGTCTCAGAACAGGCCTAGTGAATTTCTGACAATCCAGAGCCAAGGCCAGGGAGCAGACGAACAGGCTAAACCGACTGTCTGCTAGCTGCACAGAGTCGTCACTCAGGGTCCACTACATCGAGACTGTGTCTGTTCCCCGAGCTCAACAAAAAGGCAGAAATACTCAGAAAATTTGTTCCAGTAACCTAATCAATATAAAATTAGATCATACTGACTGTACAGCCGCTGCCAGCACCTTTGATCTAAAGGTGGGGCTATTAAATATTAGATCTCTTACATCTAAAGCGCTAATGGTTAATGAACTCATTACTGATCAGGAGTTTAATGTACTGTGTTTAACTGAAACATGGATTAAGCCAAATGAATATATAGCATTAAATGCAGCGAGTCCTCCTGGCCAGAGGTGGGCAGTAACGCGCTACATTTACTCCTGAGTAACTTTTTGGATGAATTTTAATGCAGCATACTTTTAGTTGAGTATATTTGTGAAGAAGCAGCGGTGCTTTTACTGCGTTACACTGGGCTATATTCTGCTCATTACTCACTACTTAAGTTTTATTGATCCATGCGATGCGTGCTCTGTTTGTTTATGTCGAGACTTCCGGCAGAGGCTCTGTCACATGACCGTATCTCACCAATCACATTGTGGGGGAGACTGTGATTGACTCGCTCCTCCACCAATCAGGAGGCACGACTGGTCCGTAGGGAGAATGAGGAGGCGGGCCAGAATGCAACAAAGCAGGGTTGGTTGAGCATGGCGGCAGCAGCCGGTAAACTGGGAAGCAGTGAAAGTTTATTGTGCTGATAAGCAAGTGACTTTTGCAAAGTTGGAATTCTGGAGTGGTGGCAGCTGGTGAGAACACTGGCTTCTCCGTCTCGAACAAGTCGGTTTCCTCAGTCTCTCTCTCCCCCGGGAGGATTTCCCCGCCGCCTGACTCCGCCCACACAGCGCTGGTTCAGGAACCCTGGACAATTCAACAAGCTACCTAACAAGCGAACTTTGGCTCGACTGGATTTATTAAGTTGACCCGGAACTACAGAGCGTTTATTTCTCTCGGAGGAGCTGTTTACGAACACTCGGACTCTCGCACACTGTGACACTAAAGACTGAAACTGTGTGTGTGTGTGTGTGTGATAATCTTGTGCGGTAATTTTGGAGGTTTTCTTTCATTTATATGCTGAGGTTTATTTGTCTTTGAGAGACACACCAAATAATATTGCTTATTCTGTAATTGCCAGTAAGGTTCACTGATCTTGGCTCAGTTGGTGTTAATCCATCAATGTGTAGCATTCAATTTATTCCGGACCATTAAAGACGCCGCCTTCCGCGTAGAATCATACGTCATCCTCGCCGCCATATTGGATAGGTCAAAGCGGAGAATAAAGATGCCTCATTCATGTGCTGCGTTTAACTGTACCAACAGGTTTACCATCCAAACGAGATCACATGGGATTACCTTTCACAGGTGAGACTGGAAAAATACTTTTCATTGTATTTGGTCATTATAATGTAATTTTACGAACAGATTTTTCTGACTTTGTGGCTAATATGAAGTCTCGCGCATAATAGTTTATGCGCATGCGTCCTTACTACTTCTATTGTTCTGGTGTCTCCGAAGGGACCGTCTTACAGCGCCCCTAGAGGTGTGTCATGTGTATTGCATCATTTTCAGCAAGCGTTGCCATATGGACCTGATATTTTACTGATCGTTGCCCATGTGGATGCGATATTTATATTTTTTTTAAATCTTGTTGTCGTGTGGATGTAGCCATAGTGGGCGGGGCTATGGTTTAACTCCGATTCGCCAATCACACAGAGCCAAGCCGCCGCGCGCGCCCGCACACAAAACTCCCGCGGCGCGAGCAGCCCAGGTGGAAAAGAGCATGCGCAGAAGGGACATGTCCGAGACGGCGGCCAGCGTTTCCCATCAATCCGGAGAGGCGCAGCCCGGCCGCGCGCACACACCACGCTCACTCTCCAAACAAATCATCATCATCATGTTATGCGGTGGCACATGCGTCTCCCCAAACCACTGGCCGTTTCAGCTTATAAAAACTCAACACTGAGTTTGAGGAAACACATTGCGGTCAGTAGGCTGTGCGCTTCTGGCTGTGTCCGTAGGCGGACGTTCGCCCTGCTGTAGCATCATAAATAACTGCAAAATACATTGCTTTGTGGAAATGTATTGACGCACTGCGGCCTCAGACAGCACAATAACACACACACACACACCGGAGAACCAAGAAATAAAACTACAAAAAATCTTCCTAACAATCACTTTTTATTGATGTGAAACCAAAAAATGCTCATGAAAATACGGTTGCTCGCCTGATGTCAGCTCCTCAGTAGCGTTACAGCTGTACACGGCTCTGGCCAAAACCTGGGAATGGAAGACTGGTGGAAACTCACTAAATAACAAAACGCCGAACATATCGTTTGTGAAATCTCCACTTTTCGAGCTGCTGTGTTCGTTGTGGATTAGAGGGATTTGTGAAGACTTTAGGTGTTTTTTTTCTGTGAGATTTGTTTTATTATTTGTCTACAAGTGCTCATTCACAAAAGGAAGGGCGTTAGCTTGTTAGCTTGACTGCCTTTATCATCATCTTTGTAACCTCTACCCATTGTTTTATGTTACTTTGTAAAGATTTAATTAATTAATATTTAATTTATTATTGTTTTCACCTGGTCACAGCTTCACAGCGCAGAACTGAGAGGCAGCTGCTGTTAAAGCTCAACAGAGTTCATGGAGTGAACACACACACACACACACACACACTGTTATGGTTTATGTGCAGACTGCCTTGAGCTTCTTGTTATTGTTAATACACAGAACTGCACACACACAGTTTATATGTGTGAAATATATATGAAATCTCTGCCTGTTATGCCGTCCTGATCAATAAACAGAGTTACTCAGCAGTTACTCAGTACTTGTAGTTTTTTCACTTAGTACTTTTTACTCTTACTCAAGTAATTAATTGGACGACTACTTTTTACTTGAGTAATATTATTCTAAAGTAACAATACTCTTACTTGAGTACAATTTTTGGTTACTCTACCCCCCTCTGTGTCCTGGATACAGTTATATACACCAGCCTCGTCTAACTGGCAGAGGAGGAGGCGTCGCGGTTATTTATAACGATTATCTAGGTGTAACACACAAACCTGGTTATAAATTTAATACATTTGAAGTTCTTCATACTCATATAATGTATGTAGCCTCGAAAAATAAGTCTACCCAGTTAATTCCATTGCTTATTATTGACAGGCCCCCGGGGCCATATTCTGAGTTTCTTTCTGAATTTGCAGATTTTATCTCAGATCTGGTTATTTCCTTAGACAAAGCTTTAGTTGTCGGAGATTTTAATATTCACTTCGATAACCCAGAAGACCCTTTGAAAACAGCGTTTGTGTCCATCTTAGATTCAGTCGGGATTAATCAGAATGTCATAGGACCGACCCATAATGGTGGTCACACCCTCGATCTCATACTAACATTCAGATTAAACGTAGACAATATAGTCATACTTCCACAGTCTGAAGTTCTCAGATCATTGTCTCATCTCATTCAAAATATGTCTGAGTAATAATATATGCACCTCACCACGCTACTGTATTAAACGTACATTCACGTCAACTACTGCACAGAGCTTTATAAATGATCTCCCAGAGTTATCAACTTTGATTGGGTCACTGTCAGCCCCTGCAGAACTTGATCAGGCAACTGAATGCTTAGAGTCAACATTCCACCATACTTTAGATAATGTAGCTCCTCTAAAAAGGAAAATGATCAGAGACAAAAAATTAGCACCCTGGTATAATGATGACACTCGCACATTAAAACAGACCACTCGAAAATTGGAACGTAAATGGCGTCAAACAAAATTGGTAGTGTTCAAATTAGCGTGGAAGGAGAACTTCCTGAAGTATAGAAAAGCTCTTAGTGCTGCTAGATCAACATATCTCTCCTCCCTAATAGAAGATAACAAAAATAATCCTAGATTCCTATTTAATACTGTAGCAAAATTAACCAGGAATAAGTCCACTATAGACACATGCACACCTGCAGTATGGAGTAGCAACGACTTCATGAATTTTTTTAATGACAAAATTGAGAATATCCGACAAAAAATTCAAACTACTAATTTAAGGTCAGACAATGTAAGTGACCCTGTAGTTAACAATATAACTGTATCAGATCAGCAATTAGAATGTTTTACTCCCCTTAGAGAAACTGAATTACTTTCATTAATCTCGGCATCAAAAGCCTCAACTTGTGTACTAGATCCCTTACCGACACGTCTATTCAAACAGATAATACCTGGAGTAATTGAACCGCTTCTAAAAATAATAAATTATTCTCTTACGATCGGCTATGTACCCAAATCCTTTAAACTAGCAGTTATCAAACCCCTGATTAAAAAACCTGACCTTGATCCCTGTCAGCTGTCCAATTATCGGCCAATATCAAACCTCCCCTTTATCTCCAAGATCCTTGAAAAAGCTGTGGCACAGCAGTTATGCTCATATTTACATAGGAATAACATCCATGAAATGTATCAGTCGGGATTTAGACCTCATCATAGCACAGAGAGCTCTGGTTAAAGTAGTAAACGACCTACTGTTGGCGTCTGATCAGGGCTGTGTCTCGCTGCTTGTGTTGCTTGACCTTAGTGCAGCATTTGATACCATTGATCATTCCATTCTTCTGGATAGACTAGAAAATGTTGTGGGAGTTAAGGGAACGGCCCTCTCCTGGCTCAGCTCTTATTTAACTGATCGCTATCAGTATGTTGATGTAAATGGTGATATTTCTAAACGTACTGAGGTAAAGTTTGGTGTTCCACAAGGTTCTGTCTTGGGTCCACTGCTTTTTTCTTTATATATGTTCCCTCTGGGTGATATTATTCATAAACATGGTATTAGTTTCCACTGTTATGCTGATGACACACAGTTGTATGTTTCTGCAAAACCTGATGAGAGACACCAGCTTAATAGAACTGAGGAATGTGTGAAGGACATTAGACACTGGATGCTTATTAACTTCCTTCTGCTTAACTCTGACAAGACTGAAGTACTTGTACTCGGACCACATGCAGCTGGAAGTAAGTTTTCTGATTCCACAGTAACTCTGGATGGCCTTTCTGTTTCTTCAGGTGCAGCAGTAAAAGACCTCGGAGTGATTATTGACCCCAGTCTTTCATTCGAAACTCACATTGATAACATTACCCGGATAGCTTTCTTTCATCTCAGAAATATTGCTAAGATAAGAAATTTAATGTCACTACAGGAAAAACTAGTTCATGCTTTCGTTCCCTCCAGGTTGGATTATTGTAATGCCTTACTGTCTGGATGTTCCAATAAGTGCATAAACAAGCTCCAGTTAGTTCAAAATGCAGCAGCAAGAGTCCTTACTAGAACTAGAAAATATGACCCCATCACCCCTGTCTTATCCACACTGCATTGGCTCCCAATCACATTTCGTATTGATTATAAAATACTACTATTGACCTTTTAAAGCACTGAATGGTCTCGCACCGCAGTACCTGAGTGAACGTCTGCTCCTCTATGACCCACCACGCCTACTTAGATCAAAAGGTGCAGGCTAGCTGCTGGTACCTCGTATAGTGAAGGCTACATCAGGGGGTGGAGCCTTTTCTTACAAGGCCCCACAGTTATGGAACAGCCTTCCAAGTAGTGTTCGGGAATCAGACACAGTCTCAGTGTTTAAGTCTCGGCTGAAAACAGATCTGTTTAGTCAAGCCTTGTGTTAATGGTGTTTCTGAGGTAAAGGAGTAGATCTGGAGGATCCTCAGACAGAGTGTTTTGGTAAACTGGGATGTATGGATGCTGTCAGTCCCCACTCGCTTGCTCACTCGAGTTTGTTGACGGTGTCGTGGCTGCTGCTTTATGTCCCGGGGCCCCTCATGCCTGTGTTACCTTCTGGCTCTCTCCTTTTAGTTATGCTGTCATAGTTAGTTGCCGGAGTCCCTGCTTGTACTCAGTGCAAAATGTATACTGTTCCTACTTATTCAGGTGACATTGGGCATACCTAACAACCTGTGTTTTCTCTCCCCTCTGTCTGTCCCTCTGAGTTACATGTTGGTTTGTGCACATAGTTTAGTGCTCAGATTTCTAAACACAATTTTATGCTTAATTTTCTAGTTTACTCACTACTGTCAATTAAATAAGAAAAGTGTTCCATTGAATGCAAAAAAAAACCTTTGTATTTAAGAACTTTTTCCTTCACTCGTACTGAATATGAGAAACAAACTCGTGCTTTACTGTTCTGTTCAGGTCAAAATGAACAATTTTACATTTTACCCTCATTAAAAATCATGTTTGTGTTATATTTATATCTCCAGCATAATGTTCTGGTTTAATTTTTTCCCCTGAAGTGTTAAGATGAAATAATCTTTCTAGATTTGATGTTCGCAGGACCAAAAAAGGGAACATTATTATTAAAGATGGCACCAACTTCAACCCCAGCACTGGTATTTAGCTGAAACCAGCACAAACTGGTGGATCAGACGTGAGAGAGAGAGAGAGAGAGAGAGAGAGAATTTGATCGGATCCTGTAACAACTGGAAAAGATTGTAATTGGGTTTGGGGAAAAAACAAAAACACTGGAAATGTTTACTGTAAATAACTGTAAGACGTTGAAGTTTTTAAGTTCAGAATATTTAAGATGATTTTAAGTTACTAAGAGACCACAAGTTACCGTGAGACTGTATACTGCTTTAAGCCAAGGTTTGTCTTACGCTGACTTTAGACCGTGTCGGTATCAGCTGGAACACAAATACACACCGAGTGCTACAGGGACATAAACAAAGTCACACATTTCTCACTTCACTTTACTTCAAGCAGTTTCTTATTTCAGTGACCTGATTCTGTAGAAATGAACTGGAACCCATTTTCTGAAAGTTTAACCAAAATTCCTAACACAGCCATTATCACTCATACAGTACTAATTTCTTGTTTTTATACTGGTTATGAATCCTTGTAGATCATCTAAATACTCTGTAGTCGGCATGTAACAATATATCGTGTGATGATAAATCATGGTACACATAACAATTTGAATCATTGAAATAATCAATGAATCGCGATTTATTATCAGGCTTCATAATCTTAGTTTTTCCGAGAGTAACTGTACTGTTTAGACAGCAGAGGGCATAATAATAATAATAATAATAATAATAATAATAAATGTATAAGAGCAGGATTTTACATGACTTTACCATAGGCAGAAGTAACACAGCTCTAATGCAGCAAAAACACAAAAACAGAAGTAAAAGTGTGAAAGAGCTGCTGTGTGATTGTGTCCAAATAGATTTCTTATTAAATCAGAGCGCTCTCTCTCTCTCTCTCTCTCTCTCCAGACTGCTGAAAGATAAAGAAAAGAGAGGCAAATGGAGGCAGAACAAATGTTCAGAGTTTATTAAGAAAATGAATGTTATTAACTTTTTTCATTTTTAATAAAAGGAATATTTTAGTTATTATATTTTACTCCTACCTTTACAAATGTGGATGAATAATTTCTGGTGAAACAAAAGTCAAAGTCCCTCCTGTGCCAGGACCTGGTCTTCCCAGGCAGTCTACCATCCTAGTAGTGACCAGGCCCTTAAGGCATATTGGGCAGCACCAATCTCTGCTTCTATAGCCCTCAACCTCTCACCTATTGCATCGCTGTTTGGAGTCCAGGAGGGTGAAATGCATGACTGGATGATTCCTGTGTTGGAAGGAAATCTCCTGGTGCACCTGTGATTTATGAGCTGGCTGGACTTGCTCCTGAAACTGCTGGAGAACAGTGCATTAAGACCTGCTTCTGTCTGTTCTGGTTGGGTTAAAGTTATTTTCTGAGCACATGGGTTTCCATCCTTATATGCTGCCTCTTCCAGGAATTTTAGCTCCACGTGAACTTTTGTCCCTTTGATGGGACGTAAAATGGAAGTCCCGTGTGTTGGAGAGTAACACCCAATGCACGTGAAAGAACACGTTGCACTTTTTGTACAGTAAAGAGTAGGTTATAAACCCAACCTGACGTAGTGTTTTATACTGGCTTATTTTCTTCAAAATACTTTTGCATAATCTTACAGTTACACATTTAGGTTTAATAATTCTGAACAGCAGTGAGCCAGGCTGATTGGTGTATTCGGGAGTACTTTTTGTCAGTAGATACCTGAATTGGTGATTGTTCACAATTGACAAAATATGCAAAAAATATATACATGTTGTTTACCAGCTGGGAGGTCCGTATCGTTAAATCCCGTGACCGAGGTCTTGAGAGTACTGAGCGAGGCCCTCTGGGCCGAGGTCACGGTATTTCACCATACGGACCGACCTTAAGCTGGTAAATAATATATTTATTTTTTCTTTACCAAATTCTAACAGAAAACGAGAGCGCCTGAAAGGGAAAACTGAGCCGAGCCGCCATTTTGAATCCTCATTCATGGCTGTAATGCAAATGGCTTCCTCCTCGGTATACAAGTGCACTTCCATGGCAGGAAAAACACTACATTTTGCCGCCTATGTAGTCCCCTATTTATACAAATAGGAGTCATTCAGGATTCAGCCATGTTTTTGCTCGACCAAAGTTCTACAGTATTATGACCTTTTTATATTGCATAAATAAAACCATTTCATGAAACTTTGAAGAAGAGATTGTACTGGTTTAAAGTTTTTACCTAACGTAATATTATGTTTTAGGATAACATGGTCCAAAATGGGCCTCATTAACTAATGAGATCGAACTGTTAGCAACAGTTAGAGGTTTTTAGCTTCCTCCTGAAATGTTTTCTTTTATTTCTTCTTCCTCAGGGGAGTAAAACTCGCTTTCGCTGTGAACACTGTCGTTATCGCTATCCATGCTGTAAAATTAATGCTATAGAGTGCTTCGAGGTCAGCGTGAACCCGGCGGCGGCCATATTGGAAGTCAAAGGTCGCTGTGTCAGTGCATTGTTGTTCAGCGAAGCGAAAAGGGGTGACAATGCCGAATACATGTGTCATTGTTGGCTGTAGTAGCCGGGGGGAAAAGGGTGGCAAAAGCTTCCACAGACTCCCTAAAGTCGTGACTAACCAGGGAATTGCAGCACAGGAGAAAAGCGAGCGGAGGAGACAACAGTGGCTGGCTGCCATCAACCGATCAAAGTTAGGACAACTTGACTGTATCCGGATTTGTTCTGATCACTTTGTGACAGGTAGGTTAATATTGTCTTGAATTTCATAGTTACTAAAATAAATGTGATACAAACTATTATCTTTTCTATGTACTTTCAGCAATGATTAATGGATATATTTGTCACATTAGGTAGCTTATGTCTACTGCAGTGCATTGTTGCATCAAATGGCATTTAAGATCCAGGCCTAGTAATGTTTATGTACACATGCTTTAGTTCACAAAATGGACTTGGGTGAAACACTAGATAGTTCACAAGATCGATGTATGTCACATGCGGCAGCAAGCTGGGGTCAGCTTTCCATTCCTTCTCACTAACAGTGTATGGATCTACATTCCCAATGAAACGTACCTTCTCAGCATAACGCTCCCGTGCCTGCTTATCCAAACTGTCACAGTAGTGCTCCATCACTTCAGATGTCTAAATTCTTAAATCCAAGCTTCTAAGCCCTCTAACGTGGAAACGAATCGGTGAATGTGTACTCTGATGTGTACTCTATGAGCGCTCTGGAGCGAGTGACTTCCAAGATGGCCGCGCAGACCGCAGTGTTACTATTTTTAGCATCATCTCGGAGCACTCTATTCTCCTGAGAAATGCTGGCAAAAATTTATAAGATTTTTGATAATCTAATAAATAAATCTTATAAAAAAAGATAAATGTTGACAAAAAATGCTACTATGTTTGTTGTTGCTGTGAACGAGCGAGTCACCAGAGGTCCGTAACCGGGGTCCGTACCGTAGGATACAGACCCGCTTGCCAGCCAATCAGAGCGCAGGATTTGGACCGCAAAAAATATATATATATATTGAAGTGGATAAAGAAGAGGAAGATACATGTTGCATTTTTTGGGTAATAAAATTTTCTTCATTTAATTTGTTTTAATAATATTGTAGGAAAATCAAATTGTGAACAAAATATTGTGAATTGAATTGAACTGAATCATGTGAATTGTTACATGCCGACTCTGTTCTGTTACACATTCAGCTGTTTTACACCTTTTACTGAATAACTGTGTTAAACTGTTTACAGAGCGGGGTGGGAGTTTTCCTACGTGGTGATGACTGATCCTTGTTTTTTTCTTGCACTTTTAATATCATCGAGCACATCACAGTCATTATTTATCATCTTTACACAGGCGGAGCGAGACGAGATCAGGTTGACAATCAGAGACTGTACAACATTTCGGGGAGAGAGAGAGAGAAATGCTGTACGTAAAAATAAAATAATGCTGATAATACTGAAATACATGAGGCATTGAGCACACAGCACAGGAAACAGAGAGAGAGAGAGAGAGAGCTCACTGCTGGTGTGAACTTCACGTCTCATAAGTCTCCAGCATGCCATCCAGGTTCTTGGTGGCGTTCTCCTTATCGGCGCTGATCTTCTCCACAGGAGTGTATTTATTATCAAACTCCTGCAGGAGAGTCACCACCTCACGGTGCCCGAAATGTGTGGCTTCATCCAGCGGCGTGTTTCCCCACCTACACACACACACACACACACACACACACACACACACACCTATTGAAACACTTCTCAAATTATCATCATATTTCATTATCATTATTTTACTTATTAAAACATTGTGAGATTCTTCCTCTAATACTTATTGAGTTCATGAAGGAATGAACAAATCAATAAAATTAACTGAATGTGTCTTGTAATTCCATTTGTACATTATAGATGTTTTTATTTATTGTAACTTTAATTATATTTCCATTAAAAATAAACCATTGTTTTATTATTTACACATTACATCTTAAAGCTTTAAATATTTTAAATATAATCAAATTTATCTTTGAGGTTAATTTCTTATTTGCTAAATGTAAAATTATTAAGCCCATTTCTCAAATTTTTTAATTAGTTCAAGCTTGATATGTCGTTTCATTGGCATTAACATTTGCTTTTTCTAAATAATAAAAAAAGAAATATTTTGACTACAGTGAAATTTATATATTTTATTATGAGATTATAATGAGCCAAAAAGATTAAGATTATTACATACAAGTATAAATACACAGGTGATTACAGAAAATCAAGCGGAGGCTTCCGGCGGGCACATAGACAAGATGGCAGGCTGACCCAACGCTCTCCCCAAATCACAGATTATTTCCCCAGATTCAAGTGCATTAACAAAGTAAAATAGTTGTTATACTAAGGAAGGGGACCATACCAACAAAGCTAAAAGAAAAATGAACACAAGATCTGGAAAACATGATAAAGTGTCCGCGGAGAGCGACGACGACGCTAATGCTAGCTCACCTAGCCTGGTCGGGCCTGGTCTAACCGAAGGAAGCCTGCTAGCCAGTATTCACGCTGAGATCAAGGCGATGCGCTCCGATGTTAAGAACGAGCTGCACTCATTCCGGTCTACATTGAGAGAGGACGTGAAGAAGGAGCTGACTGAACTTAGGGACGAGATTAATCAGGCCTTGGGAGATATCAGGGGGACCTGAAAAACACAACAACGCGAGTCGAGGAAGCTGAATCGCGTGCGGCCGAGCTGGAGGATTCACGCCGACAAATGCAGCAGAAACAAGACTCTATGCAAATAAAAATGACAGATTTAGAGGCTCGATCACGGCGAAACAATATCCGCATATATGGAATACCTGAAGGTGAGGAAGAAAATAACATGATGGACTTTGTGATCAATTTGCTGAAGTCGGAGCTGGCCACCCCCCGGCGAGCCTGACTTGAAAATACAGCGCTGCCACGGAGCTCTGGGTCCGCGGCCACCACGGGAAGCACTGCCGTGCTCCATAGTAATTAACTTTCAGGAGTATAAAACTAAAGAACTGATTCTGTTGTCTGCTCGGAAGAAGAAGGAGGTCTTTTACAAGGACATGAGGGTTTATTTTGATCACGACTATCCGACGGAGATAGTTAAGAAAAGAAGAGAGTATGCAGGTATAAAGAGAGTGCTTAAGGAGAAGGGTGTGCGTTTCCAGACCCCCCCGCCTGCCAAGCTCAAGGTGTTTTTGGACGGGGGACCCAGGATCTACAACGACACGAGAAGCCGCTGACGATCTGCGGAAAAGGGGGTTCCCCATCGACCATAACGATCCCGGCCCAGCTCCAGTACCTCACACTACAGCGTGGGAGAGAGCCGGGGACAAGCGCCATCGACGAGCATCTCACCCGGAGCAGATACGAGAGAAGCTGCGTGCTTTCCGCCACAATCCCCAGGAGATCTGACCCTAACACCAGGGTCTGAATGTGCCTGACCCCCACCAGCTCCGTCAGGTGAATTAATAACTAGCAATTTTTTTTTTTTAGTATTAATATTTTATTTTCCTCTCCCATGCTGCTGATTAATAACCGTCTTTTGGCTTGAGATAAACAGATTTGTTGATAATGGGGGAGAAGAAGGGTGGAAAGACTGCCATAGTAGAAATCTATGACATTTGAAATAACTTTTGCAACTTCAACGAGGGGCCCTTTTGTTAAATCAGGCTTTCCCCTCAGCTTTAAAGAGCATGCAAGTTCTCTTGTTGTGGAAGCCAATTTGTTGTTCACTCATTTTGTTCTGTATTGTCTATATTTCAATAGTTGTTTTTACTCAGGTTTAAGGGTAAGGTGCTCCAGGTTACAACAGGACACTGCTGACACAAAGAAACAAAGTAAATGGACTATCAGGAATATAAGATAATAACACTTAATGTGAATGGGTTACATAACCCAGTGAAACGGAGCAAAGTTATTGCAAAAATTAAAAGGAAGAATATTCAAGTGGCCTTTTGGCAAGAGACACATCTCTCTAACTCTGAACATGGAAAATTAAAGAAGATGGGGTTTACTAATACTTTTTATTCCTCTCACAAATCTGGGCGTAAGAGGGGCGTGGCAATTTTACTGTCAAACATTTCCAATTAACTGCTCAAATTAAAGACAAGGAGGGTCGCTATATCTTAGTCAAAGGCAAGACTGACCACAAGGAAGTCACTCTGTTAAACATATATATGCCTCAGATCATCTCATTATCTGTAGCCGCTTTATCCTGTTCTACAGGGTCGCAGGCGAGCTGGATCCTATCCCAGCTGACTACGGGTGACCTGGACAAGTCGCCAGGTCATCACAGGGCTGACACATAGACACAGACAACCATTCACACTCACACCTACGCTCAATTTAGAGTCACCAGTTAACCTAACCTGCATGTCTTTGGACTGTGGGGGAAACCGGAGCACCCGGAGGAAACCCACGCGGACACGGGGAGAACATGCAAACTCCACACAGAAAGGCCCTCGCCGGCCACGGGGCTCGAACCCGGACCTTCTTGCTGTGAGGCGACAGCACTAACCACTACACCACCGTGCTGCCCGCCTCAGATCATTTATTTAAAAAATATTTGACTTATGAACCGTAGAGTCATCAGGAACTTTAATCTGTGGGGGTGATTTGAATATCAATTGCAACCCAAGCTTGACTCAACAAATATACACAAGAGGAGAAGCCAAAACTCAGTATTCATGCGTAAAATGCTAAGGGAAATTGGTATGATAGATATATGGAGGGACCTGCACCCCACAGAAAAACAATTTACCTACTACTCCCCTTGTCACGCAGAATATTCCAGATTGGATTATTTTTTTATCTCAGCTGCAGATAGACATAGAATAAATGAATGTAGGATAGGTGTTAGAGATGTCTCAGATCATTCAGGAGTATACCTCTCTCTGCACCTGAATAATAAAAGGAAGAATACTCTATGGAGGCTCAATACTAGCTTGTTGAATGATAGAGTTTGTAAGGAATGTACAACCCCGATTCCAAAAATGTTGGGACAAAGTACAAATTGTAAATAAAAATGGAATGCAATGATGTGGAAGTTTCAAAATTCCATATTTTATTCAGAATAGAACATAGATGACATATCAAATGTTTAAACTGAGAAAATGTATCATTTAAAGAGAAAAATTAGGTGATTTTAAATTTCATGACAACAATACATCTCAGGGGCGGCACGGTGGTGTAGTGGTTAGCGCTGTCGCCTCACAGCAAGAAGGTCCTGGGTTCGAGCCCCGTGGCTGGCGAGGGCCTTTCTGTGTGGAGTTTGCATGTTCTCCCCGTGTCCGCGTGGGTTTCCTCCGGGTGCTCCGGTTTCCCCCACAGTCCAAAGACATGCAGGTTAGGTTAACTGGTGACTCTAAATTGAGCGTAGGTGTGAATGTGAGTGTGAATGGTTGTCTGTGTCTATGTGTCAGCCCTGTGATGACCTGGCGACTTGTCCAGGGTGAACCCCGCCTTTCGCCTGTAGTCAGCTGGGATAGGATCCAGCTCGCCTGCGACCCTGTAGAACAGGATAAAGCGGCTAGAGATAATGAGATGAGATGAGACAACACATCTCAAAAAAGTTGGGACAAGGCCATGTTTCCCACTGTGAGACATCCCCTTTTCTCTTTACAACAGTCTGTAAACGTCTGGGGACTGAGGAGACAAGTTGCTCAAGTTTAGGGATAGGAATGTTAACCCATTCTTGTCTAATGTAGGATTCTAGTTGCTCAACTGTCTTAGGTCTTTTTTGTCGTATCTTCCGTTTTATGATGCGCCAAATGTTTTCTATGGGTGAAAGATCTGGACTGCAGGCTGGCCAGTTCAGTACCCGGACCCTTCTTCTACGCAGCCATGATGCTGTAATTGATGCAGTATGTGGTTTGGCATTGTCATGTTGGAAAATGCAAGGTCTTCCCTGAAAGAGACGTCGTCTGGATGGGAGCATATGTTGCTCTAGAACCTGGATATACCTTTCAGCATTGATGGTGTCTTTCCAGATGTGTAAGCTGCCCATGCCACACGCACTAATGCAACCCCATACCATCAGAGATGCAGGCTTCTGAACTGAGCGCTGATAACAACTCGGGTCGTCCTTCTCCTCTTTAGTCCGAATGACACGGCGTCCCTGATTTCCATAAAGAACTTCAAATTTTGATTCGTCTGACCACAGAACAGTTTTCCACTTTGCCACAGTCCATTTTAAATGAGCCTTGGCCCAGAGAAGACGTCTGTGCTTCTGGATCATGTTTAGATACGGCTTCTTCTTTGAACTATAGAGTTTTAGCTGGCAACGGCGGATGGCACGGTGAATTGTGTTCACAGATAATGTTCTCTGGAAATATTCCTGAGCCCATTTTGTGATTTCCAATACAGAAGCATGCCTGTATGTGATGCAGTGCCGTCTAAGGGCCCGAAGATCACGGGCACCCAGTATGGTTTTCTGGCCTTGACCCTTACGCACAGAGATTCTTCCAGATTCTCTGAATCTTTTGATGATATTATGCACTGTAGATGATGATATGTTCAAACTCTTTGCAATTTTACACTGTCGAACTCCTTTCTGATATTGCTCCACTATTTGCCGGCGCAGAATTAGGGGGATTGGTGATCCTCTTCCCATCTTTACTTCTGAGAGCCGCTGCCACTCCAAGATGCTCTTTTTATACCCAGTCATGTTAATGACCTATTGCCAATTGACCTAATGAGTTGCAATTTGGTCCTCCAGCTGTTCCTTTTTTGTACCTTTAACTTTTCCAGCCTCTTATTGCCCCTTTCAAGGAACGAAAACGAAAACCGGGAACTTTTTCTATTTCACATGGAACAGAAACGAAACCAGAAACTTTATTATTTTTTATGTTCCGGAACAGAAACGCTTATTAAAAATAATGGTAACCGGTTAATACCGGTTTTTATTTCGTTCCTCAAAGTTTCCGTAGCCTACAAATAAAAAAGTCATTCTTCTCCTGCGCAAGTTTCTATGACCCGCTGGGGTTCACTTCCTGTGTGACGTTCGCTGACTGAATGGAGAGCGCGGGAGGGTGGACTACTATCACGTCTCCATTACTGAGTGTCTGAGCAAAGAAGAGCCTGAACGTTGCAACCTCCCTATTGGCTGTTTGTAAAAATGTATCAATTGTTGCCCTTCCCACGGGAATCATCGCGGGCTCGAGAGACGAGATCTGACGAGTTAGTTCGTTGGTAGCAGAACAAAATGTCTGGACACAAATCGGGTTTTCAGAAAAGGAAAGAAAATAAACGGAGGGTCGAAAATACAAAAAAGGAGGCAGAAAATGCAAAACGAGTTTTAAGGTAGGACAAATGGTTACTTTTCTGAGGCAGCCCGCCGTGGCTGCCTGCAGGCTTATTTATTATAGCCCATTTAGTTAAAATAGTTGATATAAAATGTTTATAGTTATAGTTATGTGATGGTTGTCCTGATTTAGACTGGTGTTTTTTTGGGGGGGGGGGTTGCGCGATGTTGCACCCGGGTCCAGATTAGGGCAGAACCGGCCCTGGCTACATTTCAGGTGTAGTTTGTTTTATGTATGTATGTACTTGCATAGATGTGTACTTGGTCTTCCAATATGGCGCCTAACAAAATCTCGCAGCGCGGTGACGTCATGCGGTAGCCCTCTATAGGGCCTGACTAGCCTTTGGTAACACACTAAACGAATTATCTTTTCATTTTTGGCACTTTTTCTGTTTGTGTAGATGGGAAGACATACTGAGAATCCAAATCGCCAACATTTGAAATAATAATTGTTTTGAATTATTTCTTGTCTTATTTAATGCAGGTTGTAATAGAATTAGCCTACATTTGGCTTAAGCTGGATGAGACAGAGACATAATTTTATAGCCATTTGTTAAACAGCTGACAGGGAACGTAATTAACCGTTCCGGGAGCGAAATTTTTTTTGTTCTAACTGGTTCGGGAACGTCTATTTAATGGTGGAACCCAAAACCAGAAACGTTAAAATTCCGTTTCTGTTCGGAACGAACCAATAGGAAAAAATTCTGGTTCAAAGCCCTGACCCAGAGGCACAGTGTGGGTTCAGAGCAGGGCGCTCCACTATCGACATGGTATTCTCAGTGAGACAGTTACAGAAAAAGTGTCGGGAGCAGTGGAAACCCCTCTACCTTGCTTTTGTTGACCTCACAAAGGCTTTCGATCTTGTAAGCTGTAGCAGACTGTTCAGGCTACTTGAGAAGATAGGTTGCCCACCAAAGCTGCTCAGCATAATCAAGTCCTTCCACAGCAACATGAAAAGCACTGCCAGCTTTGAGGGTAGTACCTCCAAGCCTTTCCTGATTCTCAGTGGAGTTAAACAGGGCAGTGTACTTGCCCCAACGCTGTTCAGGATCTTTTTCTCACTGCTCTTGATGTATGCCTTCCAGTCCTCTGACGATGGGGTCTACATCCACACCACCATGATGGCAAACTTTACAACCTGGCCCGCTTACACGCCAAAACAAAGGTAACACGTGTGCTCCTTAGGGAGCTACTGTTTGCCGATGATGCAGCCCTTGCGAGTCATACACGTAATGGACTCCAACGCCTGATGGACAGGTTCTCAAATGCCTGTAAAGAGTTTGCCTTAACAATCAGCATAAAGAAGACTGAGGTGATGGCCCAAGATGCTCCAAGCCCTCTGGTAATATCGATCAACGTCTCTTTGCTTGCTGTGAGTGATCGATTCACATACCTGGGATCCACTGTCACAAACAACTTGTCTCTGGATGCTGAAATAAACACAAGAATTGGCAAAGCAGCCTCTGTTATGAGCAAACTCAACAAAAGAGTTTGGGGAAACAAAAACCTGACAATAAACACCAAGCTAAAGGTGTACCAGGCCTGTGTGCTAAGTACTCTCCTCTATGGCAGTGAAACATGGACGACATATGCCAAACAAGAGGCAAAGCTCAATGCCTTTCACATGCGGTGTCTTTGCAGGATCCTAGGAATTAAATGGCAGGACAAGGTAACAAACACTGATGTTCTCGAGAGGTCCAGTTCCAGGACCTTATTTGCAACGATCAGTGAATGTCACCTGAGATGGCTTGGACATGTTCACCATATGGGGAAAGGACGTATTCCGAAAGATCTCCTATATGGCCAGCTTGAATGCGGTTCATGTCCAACTGGTCACCCGCACCTGAGGTACAGAGATGTGTGCAAGAGAGATCTTAAGTCAGCTAACATCGACATAAACTCATGGGAGGAAACAGCGATTGACCGGTCAGCATGGAGACAAATTGTCAAAGCAGGGGTGAAGGAAGCTGAAGCTACCAGATCCCAACTCAGAGACCAGCGGCGACAGAAGGCACCTTCTGCCAACACCACCACATTCAGTTGTGCAGGATGTGGCAGAGACTGCCACTCTAGAATTGGCTTCTTCAGCCACCAAAGATGATGCTGACCATGACCGAAACCCATTGTCTCTTTAAGACGGACGGAGGCCAATGAATGATGATAAGGCCAAAGACAGTAAACATCTGATATCTAAGATTTATAAAAAATTACAAAACTCCAAGAATCATTCTACTCTCCAGATTAAGCAGAAATGGGAAAGGGAGTCTGGCCTGGAGATATCTGAGGATGACTGGAGAACTGTTTGGGTGTGTCAAGCTAAAGCCACCAACTCTAGTGCCTGGTGAGAATTCTGCTGGAAGAACTTATTAAGGTTTTTTATCACTCCTAAGTTGAAAGCTAAACAACGGGTTTACCAGGGTCAGAATAAATGCTGGAGACAGTGTGGACAGACCATGGCTGAGCACTTCCATATATTCTGGGCCTGCCCCCTTATCCAGCCATACTGGCAGGATCTCGCAGGAGAAATTCAGTCAATCTTTGGTTTAAAAGTCAACTTTTCTTTTATTACACTGTATTTGGGTAAATTCCCAGTTGGACTCAGGGCCCAGGACAACTATCTTTATAAAGTGCTCTTGGCTGCAAGCAAGAAGGCCATTACAAGGAAATGGCTGCAGTCAAATTTGCCATCGAGGAATGACTGGATTACCATTGTAGATGAAATACAATGCATGGAAAAACTGACTTTCGCCTTAAGATTACGGACTGAACTTTACACAAAGTACTGGGACAGGTGGACTTCATATTCTTTAAAATGTAACTCATTGTCTGTGTGAATAATCACTCCATTTTACATCAATGTATGGACTATGTCAGCCCTGTCAACCTACCTGCTCATTACTATTCTGTCTTTTTTTTGTTCTTTGTTTCCTTGTTGTATTTTATAGTTGGAAAAAGAACTGAAAACTTAATAAAAAGAAAGTATAAAAAAAAGAAAATCAAGCGCTCCGATTGGTCAAGAGATTCTGACTATTTCTCGATAATCACCTTGAGTGACTCGGCAAAATGGCGTCCAATCGCTTCATCACCTTAAGTGAGGAAGAATTACAAATGATGAAAGAAAATGCTGTTCCTGAAAGCACTAAAGATGCTCCGAAGTTTGGTCTAAAACTATTCAAAGGGAACATGGGATTATTTTATCAATTTCAGAACAAAGTGTTTTATGTGACTCGGAGTAGATAAGTGACACAAGTCTGCACCACAAAGTTATTACATTTCAGTGGTGCTTGAAAGTTTGTGAACCCTTTAGAATTTTCTATATTTCTGCATAAATATGACCTAAAACATCATCAGATTTTCACACAAGTCCTAAAAGTAGATAAAGAGAACCCAGTTAAACAAATGAGACAAAAATATTATACTTGGTCATTTATTTATTGAGGAAAATGACCCAATATTACAGATCTGGGCGGCACAGTGGTGTAGTGGTTAGCGCTGTCGCCTCACAGCAAGAAGGTCCGGGTTCGAGTCCCGGGGCCGACGAGGGCCTTTCTGTGTGGAGTTTGCATGTTCTCCCCGTGTCCGCGTGGGTTTCCTCCGGGTGCTCCGGTTTCCCCCACAGTCCAAAGACATGCAGGTTAGGTTAACTGGTGACTCTAAATTGAGCGTAGGTGTGAATGTGAGTGTGAATGGTTGTCTGTGTCTATGTGTCAGCCCTGTGATGACCTGGCGACTTGTCCAGGGTGAACCCCACCTTTCACCCGTAGTCAGCTGGGATAGGATCCAGCTCGCCTGCGACCCTGTAGAACAGGATAAAGCGGCTACAGATAATGAGATGAGATTGCATATCTGTGAGTGGCAAAAGTATGTGAACCTTTGCGTTCAGTATCTGGTGTGACCCCCTTGTGCAGCAATAACTGCAACTAAACGTTTGCGGTAACTGTTGATCAGTCCTGCACACCGGCTTGGAGGAATTTTAGCCCGTTCCTCCGTACAGAACAGCTTCAACTCTGGGATGTTGGTGGGTTTCCTCACATGAACTGCTCGCTTCAGGTCCTTCCACAACATTTCCATTGGATTAAGGTCAGGACTTTGACTTGGCCATTCCAAAACATTCACTTCATTCTTCTTTAACCATTCTTTGGTAGAACGACTTGTGTGCTTAGGGTCGTTGTCTTGCTGCATGACCCACCTTCTCTTGAGATTCAGTTCATGGACAGATGTCCTGACATTTTCCTTTAGAATTCGCTGGTATAATTCAGAATTCATTGTTCCATCAATGATGGCAAGCCGTCCTGGTCCAGATGCAGCAAAACAGGCCCAAACCATGATACTACCACCACCATGTTTCACAGATGGGATAAGGTTCTTATGCTGGAATGCAGTGTTTTCCTTTCTCCAAATATAACACCTCTCATTTAAACCAAAAAGTTCTAAAAGTTCAAAAAGTTTGTTGGTTGACCACTCCTGGGGAGGGTAACAATGGTCTTGAATTTCCTTCATTTGTACACAGTCTGTCTGACTGTGGATTGGTGGAGTCCAAACTCTTTAGAGATGGTTCTGTAACATTTTCCAGCCTGATGAGCATCAACAACCCTTTTTCTGAGGTCCTCAGAAATCTCCTTTGTTCGTGCCATGATACACTTCCACAAACATGTGTTGTGAAGATCAGACTTTGATAGATCCCTGTTCTTTAAATAAAACAGGGTGCCCACTCACACCTGATTGTCATCCCATTGATTGAAAACACCTGACTCTAATTTCACCTTCAAATTAACTGCTAATCCTAGAGGTTCACATACTTTTGCCACTCACAGATATGTAATATTGGATGATTTCCCTCAATAAATAAATGACCAAGTATAATATTTTTGTCTCATTTGTTTAACTGGGTTCTCTTTATCTACTTTTAGGACTTGTGTGAAAATCTGATGATGTTTTAGGTCATATTTATGCAGAAATATAGAAAATTCTCAAGGATTCACAAACTTTCAAGCACCACTGTATATACCGCTTTTGAAGTTTGAAGTCAATTATATTTCAGATGATTTTTTTAAAATAATCACCTGTGTATTTATACTAAAACAGTTTTCCATCTCAGACTCCGTGAATATCGACTTCAACTTCCTCTCAGTTATTATTCACCGATATTTACTTCACCTTCGGAGAATAACTGTTAACTCTTACAAACATCATTTTGTTTCCTTCTATAAATAAAGGTTTAAAGTGTAATTATCTTGAAATATTTGTAATTTTTCACTTGCCAATATTTTATATTTGAAAGTGCTCATTTTAAACTTGAACTTTAACATATGTTAAGGTTAAAAAAAAGGGGAAAAAAGTTGAAAAAACAAAAATTGTTAAATAGATTTTATTTGAATTAAAATCCTTTACTTTTAAACACTTCAGTACTTCAGAAGTATTTCAGTTCCAGGATACAGGACTGGAGTTCTGGACCCTATCAAACCCGCTCCAGGTCCCTGGTGTTCACTCAGGACTCGGAAAGTCAGCCTTTTGTTTTACTGTAATACCAGAACATTCTGGAATAATCTTCAGCACACTTAAACATAAATTCTCTCCTCTCCGATGGGCAATTCAAATCCATGATCACAAACAGGAAATGTTATTTGGCTTCTGATGAATTGAAAACGAGGCCTGCCCTCTGTTTATTCCTGAGAATGTAAATACAGGTTTAATGAACGAATGAATAAATAAACATGGAAGCATGGATGGGTTTTTTAAACCTTTCACTCAAGTGTAACGTTAATGAGTGTTTTTCACTGAAGATTTCTAATGCCGCTTTTCCACTACAAACGCGGCTGAGTCGGGCTGAGCCGTGCCGTGCTGAGTCGAGCTGAGTGGGGCTGTTGGAGTTGCATTTCGACTACAACCGCGCTGAACCGTGCTGGCTGGAAGTGGGTGGACACATTGGGTGGAGTTAGCGAAAGTGGGTGGACGTCACGTGATGCCGTTAAGCAGCGCAAACAGTGACATCAGTGAGCTTTTAAGCGGTAGTCTCACGACCCGAATAGTAAACAATAAACATGGAGGACATGGAGTCGTTAGTGTCTTGGTTCTGTGGCTTGTTGTCACCGACAACGCGGACAGATACTGGCAAGAGCGTATAGATGAGGCGAGGCGCATAAGGCTTCATAATTCTCGTAATTCTTCTTCTTCCGGGTTTGCGGTGTTTACAGATCCCAGCGCGCTCGCGGGGCGTGTGTGGGCATGTGAGGACACTCCTCCTCACCAATCAGTGCACAGGGGAGTGTCTGCTCACGCCCCTAGCCTCACTCGGCTCGGTTTGGCTCGCTTCAGCCCCACTCCAAAACCGTGTGAGTTTTAGGGGCTAAGCAGGGCTGAAGCGAGCTGAGTCGTGCTGGTTTTTGGTAGTCGAAACACGAGCCGTGTCGGGCTGAAGTGAGCTGAAAAAGGGTAGTGGAAAAGGGCCATAAGATACATTCTCAAAGTATTTCTACACGGCTGTGTCGAGTCACATGATCATGACGACTTGTGCTCATTAGTGTTACATAGCTGTTCCAGGTGTTGAGCTCACCTGTCCCTGGGAACAGGGTTCACCTTACAGGCCTCCAGAAGGAAACGCACCACCTCCACATGCCCTGCAGCCACACAACACATACTCACAGTCAACAAGTGTTCATTAAATCCAACGTAGTTTATATTTTAAAGTCTGAACATTATTACCTGATATAGTTTTACACACACACACACACACACACACACAGCATTTTCTCACCCAGCTTCATGATCTTCATGAAGCTCGCCTGCGACCCTGTCGAACAGGATAAAGCTGCTACAGATAATGAGATATTATGACTTGATTCTTGAAAGCTCATTTTGATTTTACACAGCAGCCCTATAGTGCCATCATAAGAACTTTATTTTTTACATGGGCATTAACAACTTCACTTACATTTTAATAATTCATTTAAATAGTTCAATAATAAACCCTAATGAAAATGTCTCTAAGATTCTGAAAAACATTCAGTTTGAGTATGTCCATTCGATCTGTAGTTTACAGAAGCGTTAACAGAGACAGGAGCTGGTCAGTGTGGCGTTCATCAGGACTGTGCCATCTGCAGAATGTGCTGCTTCATTCATGTCGTTTCTGTACCGTTCTAAACTAACATGAGAAGGACGTACCTTCAGCAGCTGCCACGTGCAGAGCAGTCCTGGAGTCGTAGTCTTTCTGCTCCATGTCCATAGATGACAAAGCAAACCTGGAAACATCAGAGTCGATTTCTTCAGTAGCGGAGCAGGTTTATATTAATGCACTCATTCTAAGACACTATTGTTTCTGAAGTAACAACTCACAGCGACTTATAGGGTGGACGGTCCTCATAAAAGGATTTGTTAAAAATTGTTGACATGGTGAAGTTTTCCTAAAGTAAGATGTTTATTTATCATTTCTGGAAGGAGTCTCCAGTGTCAGAGCTTTAGAACAATCAGAGGTGAAACTGTAAGTTCAGGACAGCGGCGTTATGCTTTACAGTTTCTCAGAAGTCAGAGCGGTGCGTCTGCATCAAGCCGTAAACAAACACCTCAGCGGAAGGAATATTTAGCGATCTCTTATTAAGATTATTATCATCGCCTGTCTTTCAGCCTTTATGCTGATTATTCATTTCCTGCTCCAAGCTCTCTGTGCACGTGAACTTTTATGGAGTTTTAAGGGTGTCGCTACATACGAGCTGTGTCAGGAACGTGGTTTGCATGTTATGGCTGATCAGGACACACACACACACACACACACACACACAAGTTTCTGAAACTTTCGTAAATCTGGTGGAAAATGCAACTGTTTGGTTTGGATTACACAAATGTCTACATTGAGTTTTACTAAAAGAGTGATAAATGAGACCCAGCAAACATCATGGTGGTAATTTTTTGTGAGTGTTAACAGAACACAGCTCCACCCTTCAGTGCTTTTGCCAAAGCCACGCCCCCAAAACCAACACACACCTGAATGCTAGTGAACGATTGGAACCTGGATTGTAAAGACACCTCACTGTGATGACCTGTCCATGTTGTGTGCTTTTTTCTGTGGCACACCAGAGAGAATACGGAGTGATGGTGGAAAAAATTCCTGAGCCTGAACGTTTTTCCCTGCCCGGGAGGTGAGCAGCGTGGGGTGCTCTGTCCTGTATGCGACACACTTAACACAACTTGTTGGCCCCTGGGCCCAGATATACTGCATGTCTGTGTATAACCCTGATCATCATTACTGTCAAGTGGGGTTCAGGGGTCTGTTCCCCTGGGAGAATTATTTTTTAAATTCGTCCCTTAAATAATAGATTGTGGTGAAATGGACAACATTCAGACATGAGATGAACAAACCCAATATAAGCCTAGATTACAGTAGCATCTTCATGCAGAGCAGCAGAGCTCTCGGGACTGGCAGGCCTGTTCAGTAACCCATCCCTGCTTTAACTCGTCACATACCTGCCGACTTACTGCTCGTACAGTGCCTTGCAAAAGTATTCATACCCCTTGAACTTTTTCACATTTTTCCACCTTACAACCACGAGCTTAAACGTTTTTTATTGAGATTTTATGTGATAGACCAACACAGAGTAGCACAGAATTGTGAAGTGAAACAAAAATGATAAATGGTCTTCAAAATTTTAAACAAATAAAAATCTGAAAAATGTGGTGTGCATTAGTATTCAGGCCACCTCCGTCAATACTTCGTAGAGCCACCTTTTGCTGCAATTACAGCTGCAAGTCTTTTGTGGTATGTCTCTACCAGCTTTGCACATCTAGACACTGAAATTTTTGCCCATTCTTCTTTGCAAAATAGCTCAAGCTCAGCCAGATCGGATGGAGAGCGTCTGTGAACAGCAATTTTCAAGTCTTGCCACAGATGCTCAATGGGATTTAGGTCTGGACTTTGACTGGGCCATTCTAACACATGAATATTCTTTGATCTAAACCATTCCATTGTAGCTCTGGCTGTATGTTTAGGGTCATTGTCTTGCTGGAAGGTGAATCTCCTTCCCAGTCTCAAGTCTTTTGCAGCCTCCAACAGGTTTTCTTCCAGGATTGCCCTGTATTTAGCTCCATCCATCTTCCCATCCACTCTGACCAGCTTCCCTGTCCCTGCTGAAGAAAAGCATCCCCATAGCATGATGCTACCACCACCATGTTTCACAGTGGGGATGGTGTGTGCAGGGTGATGAGCAGTGTTAGTTTTCCACCACACATAGCGCTTTGCATTTAGGCCAAAAAGTTCAACTTTGGTCTCATCTGACCAAAACACCTTCTTCCACGTGTTTGCTGTGTCCCCTACATGGCTTCTTATGCCTGTCTTTCAACAATGGCTTTCTTCTTGCCACTCTTCCAAAAAGGCCAGATTTGTGGAGTGTACGGCTTATAGTTGTCCTGTGCACAGATTCTCCCACCTGAGCTGTGGATTTCTGCAGCTCCTCCAGAGTGATCATGGGCCTCTTGGCTGCTTCTCTGACCAGTGCTCTCCTTGCTCGCTCTGTCAGTTTAGGTGGACGGCCATGTCTTGGTAGGTTTGCAGTTGTGCCATACTTTTTCCATTTTTGAATGATGGATTGAACAGTGCTTCTCGAGATGTTCAGAGCTTGGGATATTTTTTTATAACCTAACCCTGCTTTAAACTTCTCCAGAACTTTATCCCTGACCTGTCTGGTGAGTTCTTTGGTCTTCATGATGCTGTTTGTTCTTCAGTGTTCTCTAACAAACCACTGAGGCCTTCACAGAACAAGTGTATTTATGCTGAGAGTAAATTACACACAGTCGGACTCTATTAACTAATTAGATGAGTTCTGAAGGCAGTTGATTGCACTGGGTTGTATTTAGAGGTATCAGAGTACAGGGGGCTGAATACTAATGCACACCACATTTTTCAGATTTTTATTTGTTTAAAATTTTGAAGACCATTTATCATTTTTGTTTCACTTCACAATTATGTGCTACTCTGTGTTGGTCTATCACATAAAATCTCAATAAAAAACTTTTAAGTTCGTGGTTGTAAGGTGGAAAAATGTGAAAAAGTTCAAGGGGTATGAATACTTTTGCAAGGCACTGTATAGCATTATGAGACTACAGATACTACAGCCGTACCAAGAAAGGTCAGCAGGTGGCAATTACAATACTCCAACGTAAACTAGGAACTGATCAGTAGCCTAACCACTGACTAACGCTACGTTCACACTGCAAGGCTTAATGCTCAATTCCGATTTTTTTGTGAAATCCGATTTTTTTGTGAGGTCGTTCACATTAACAAATATATGCGACTTGTATGTGATCCTCAGTATGAACGAAAAGCGACCTAAAAGTGTTCCGCATGCGCATTGCAGGATACGACGACGTCACACGCAGTGAGCATGGCCAGTGTTTACGGAAGTAAAACCGCCCGGTTGCGGTATGACCCATCCAATCTAGCTTGAATAGCTGCATCCCCCCAAATGGAAATCAGCTCCCTAACCTCTGCGTCCTTCCATTGAGAAGATTCAGAACCTTCACAGCCCGAAGCGTCCCTCGCATTGATGTCATGCGCAGGGGCGCAGATACGTTTTTTGAACTGGGAGGGACAAAAAACTGGGGGGAGACAAAGCTGCCAGCAAACCAACCCCAACCCCGATATGCCTGTCAAACTTGTTGTGGGTTACCATAGCAACCAAGCTCGAGCTCACAACCTGTGCAGTCTGCGCAGCTCAACCAACCGAATATCAGTCTTTGTTTTATGTGAGTTGTTGCAACTATGTATACACTGCTGTGCACCTCAATAAACCGAATGGTAATTAGTCTTTTGATTTTTCCGTGAGGTTTGCCTTATGCAAAGAAAGACAGCATAGACGTTTTTTCCTCCCTATAAGTGGGGGGGACCGAACGAGGTGAATTTAAATCTGGGTGGGACGAGTCCCACCCGTCCCTCCCTCTATCTGCGCCCGTGATTATGCACCATGTTGTTGTAACTTTTTTTGAGAGACCCGCCGCCTACTTCAGCGCAGAATAGTGACGTTTGTGGCTTGTTGATGACGTGTAAGTCGGATGAATGCGACCTGGCGGTTCAGACTGAAGTCGCATATGAAAAGAGCGGATAGGAATCGGAATTAGGACCACATATCCAAACGGCCTGGGTCGGATTTGAAAAAATCGGATCCGTGTCGTTCATATTGTCAATAAAAGATCGGATACAGGTCACATATGGGCGAAAAGATCGGATTTGAGTCACTTCAGCCTGCAGTGTGAACGTAGCCTAAATGACGTGAACAAGGACACATTCATTTCTTTAAAAAATATAATCGCAAAGTATGCACCATTTATTTTAAATACTTTTGAAACAGTTACAGTGCAACAAAACCATACGGTATATAATACTACAACCCTAAAGTTGTTTATTCAAAACAATTTGCTATGAAGAGAAAACTATTTAACAGAAAACTAAAAACTATAGCTTACTTCAGAAAAATTACCATTCAGTTCCATTAACAATGGCAATAATTTAAAGTGCTTCAAGAACTGAAAAACAATGAGAAATAAATAAAGAATAAGCAAATACAGTTCACTACAGAAAACTTCCCCCTCCCTTTATTTCTTCCTTCTTGAACAGGAGTTTGGTTAGCAGAACCTTTCCTTTTTAACATGTTTGGTGACTGTAGATGATCCTTTGGACTGGCCATGAAAGAGTGGTGAGAAAACATGTCTGTGCAGAGGAAGTGGCAGCTGATGCTGAGGATGTGGTGGCTGATTCAGAGGAGGTTCAGTTCCTGCATCAGTGCTGGGGCATGTGCTATGTTTACTCTTTTGCTGGCAAGGTGCTGCGTTTTTACACTGCCTGCATCCTCGTCATAAAATCTGACCAGAATATTAAGAATTTTATCCATCCTTTTGTCCGTGGCCTCATCGATATTGAGTGAAAACATGGCATTCTTTAGCTTGTTGGACAGGTTTTTCTTAAACTCTGGCGAGATGCCGTGTGTAGTAAGATAAGCTTGCATGCTTCCTTGAGACGGACGGATGCGTGAGGGCGGGTTTATCCTCCGCTAATTTCTGACACAAAGTGACGAGTGGATGAGCGATAGTAAACGACAGGTCAAACTCAGCAGTGAAGGAGAACAAGCGAATTTTTAAATCAGCCACGCGATCCGTCATTGAGGGTCGGATATCTGCAGGGCTGTTGCCCCCGGCAAACGTGACGTGTGTTGGGTTGCTCAGACAGCTGCTTGATGACGAGGGTCTAATTCGTGCCGTGACAGCACTTTTTTCCCACTAGTTCCATATCATATTTTCCTTGCGCACAAAGTGCAGAAGCGTGCTCCTGGTTGCCGGAGCTTTTGGCACCAGCTTCCAAAGGGCTTTTCGTCTCTCCCCGCCTCCTCTACCCAAGCCCAGCCCCATTTATTCTTGATGCCTTTATCGATATTTTTGGTGTTTTCCCCTGGCTTCATACAGTTGCGTTCCACGACCTCGGCTACGTTTCGCATTGCCAGTGTGGGAAACACATGGATTGACTGCTGAATCTCTATCAATCTGTTTGGCCAAAACCCAAGACCCGCCCCTACCCTATTTCTGATTGGCTTAATGGCTAGTAGGCCTTGGTGTGGGTTAGAGTAAAAGCTGCGCCTGTCAGATCAAGAGAAGTGTCAGATCACTGGGCGAACCTGAATTTTTTTTTCGCAGACATGTCAGTACGCCGGAATTCCGGCGTGGCGCCTGAAAGCTATCACGCCTGAGAATATCTTTGCTAAAAATTACAAAACATGTTCTGAATTCTGAACATGAAAATAAGAAAAAATCAGGAGTGTAGCACGCGGACACAAAATACTGTCCTCTTTTTAACAGATGAAAACGCGGCTTTCCAAAAACACCCCTTTATGTTATAAATGCAGAGCGTGGCCGAGCTGCTCGCTGGGATTTGGAGTGATGTGGAGGTGTAACGGTGATAACGTACCTTCTGAGTGCAGATACGTCTCCAGTGTAGGCAGCAAAGAGGAGGTTAATGACAGACTTCACCTGTAAAGGGATGGAAAACAGTGATTGGTGCACCTGGAGCTCTACAGAACCAAGACCTAAATGTGGTACCGCCTTCAGTTGATTCGAGAAAAAAATTATGATTGTCCAACCTGCAGCAAGATTTGAATATTTGATCATTTGTGTGGTCACAATCACATTTTCCAAAGCTCCCGTTTTACTAAAATATATGCCATCATCTCATTTTGTAGCATCCATCACAGAACAACCTCATCACACCAACAGCCTGGAAGGACACTGGTGTTGTGCATGAAGATGTTCTGCATTGATCTGGTGGAGATGTGAACTTTTCAGCTGTAGTTATTACTCCTGTCATTTTTCCTGCTCAACTGCACTCCAATTCAGAAACTCGAAGCTTTCCAACTTCTCAGAGTATAAGGAACAAGTGGTGACTTTCTGACCTGCACTAGTCAAAGTCACCACAAGAGGGTGACAGAATTCCACTATTTACTTTTATTTACCACAGCATTGTTGAATTTTGGATCCCTCGCTGTTCCCTCAGTGCTCCACCACTGTCTCCATCACCATCCCCTCAGTGCTCCATCACCATCCCCTCAGTGCTCCATCACCATCCCCTCAGTGCTCCATCACCATCCCCTCAGTGCTCCATCACCATCCCCTCAGTGCTCCAACAGCGTCCCCACCTCCATCACCATCCCCTCAGTGCTCCATCACCATCCCCTCAGTGCTCCATCACCATCCCCTCAGTGCTCCAACAGCGTCCCCACCTCCATCACCATCCCCTCAGTGTTCCAACACTAACACTGTTCCCACATGAACCAATATACTGTATGTAGTCTTTTTGGTCACATTCTGTGCATTTTTTTTAAAAACTCTTCACAGTTAAAATTAAAGTTAATTGTTATAATCGGCTATAATTTTGTCTGGAGCATTAAAGTTTGAACTTGCTTAAAGATAATAATAATAATAATAATAATAAAGTAAAGAATGAAAATAATTCCTCTACAGTTCCTCCTGGATATTGCAGGCTATTAAGCATATAGTTTCATAAATACATCAAATATATTAAATGTGGATGGCACGGTGGTGTAGTGGTTAGCGCTGTCGCCTCACAGCAAGAAGGTCCTGGGTTCGAGCCCTGCGGCTGGCGAGGACCTTTCTGTGTGGAGTTTGCATGTTCTCCCCGTGTCCGCGTGGGTTTCCTCCGGGTGCTCCGGTTTCCCCCACAGTCCAAAGACATGCAGGTTAGGTTAACTGGTGACTCTAAATTGAGCGTAGGTGTGAATGTGAGTGTGAATGGTTGTCTGTGTCTATGTGTCAGCCCTGTGATGACCTGGCGACTTGTCCAGGGTGAACCCCGCCTTTCACCCGTAGTCAGCTGGGATAGGATCCAGCTCGCCTGCGACCCTGTAGAACAGGATAAAGCGGCTACAGATAATGACATGACATATTATTATTATTATTATTATTAATTACACTGCCTGAGGGAAAAAGTCATCATCCATCTGTAAGCACTTGTCCTGTGCAGGGTCGCAGGCAGTTCACATCTACAGTCAATTTAGAGCCACCAATTACCCTAACCTGCATGTCTTTGGACTGTGGGTATGTGCGAGTGTTGGCATGTGTGAGTGCTGTGTGCGAATGCTGTGTGCGAGTACTGTGCATGTGTGTGTGTGCTCTGAATTTTATTTGTGAATGGTGTGTGTGAGTGCTTCGTGCGAGTGCTGTTCTCGAGTGCTGTTTGTGACTTCTGTATGTGTGCTGCGTGTGAATTCTCTTTCTGAATGATATGCGAGTGCTGCGTGAGTGTGCTGCATGCGAGTGCTGCGTGTGAGTGACTGCTGTGTTTGATTGCAAAGTCCACACAGAAAGGCCCCACTGGGCTTGAACCCAGAACCTTCTTGCTGTGAGGTAACGCTGCTAACGACTACACCACCGTGCCACCCACAAAAAAAGTCACCATTTGGTTTTAAATAAGCAAATATTTAAGAACCTTTGCTTGGATCATTACTGGAGTGATTATGGCACCAATTTTTTTTTAACCCTGACTGATGCAGTGAGTAACTTCTCATTTCTTCAACAAACATGTTGAGGGCCTATCCTGCGCTCATGGGAAAGATGTTCCTGTGTTTCAGAAGGTCAAACTATTGTCCTGCATCAAGCAAAGAAAACAACTAAGGAGATTTGAGCTGAAATGACTGGAATTGGGTTCAGAACTGTCTGATGCATTATTAACACCTGGCAGGACCGAGATGAACCATCAACTACCATGGAAGAAATGCAGTTGAAAAAAATCTTGCTTGACCGTGATTGGAGATCATTTAAATGCTTGGTGAAGTCAAATTGTTTAAAAAAATCAACAGTTGAACTCACTTTCTCTATTAAACATAGCCATAAAATTAAGAGCATTTCCACACTCGCAGTGGGATGACCTCTCACAGGATTGGGACTAAACAGCTGTGCGTCCAGAAGAAAACCACTCGTTAGTGAGACTAATCAGGAGAAAAGGCTTCAGTTTGCTGAGGAGCATAAAAGATTGGACTCTGGAGTGATGGAGAAAGGTCATGTGGTTTAATGTGTCCAGACTGACCCTGTTCCTGAGTGATGGGCGTGTCAGGGTAAGAAGGGAAGCTCATGAAGCTCCGCCCCATCACGCATAGTGTCCACTGTCCAAGTCTCTGGAGGCAGTGTGATGATCTGGGGTTGGTTCAGTTGATCAGGTCGAGACTCAGCAACGTTACGGGGCAATAAAATGAATTCAGCTGACGACCTGAACGTACTGAATGACCAGATTATCACCACATCAATGGATTTCTTTTCTTCTCTGATGGCATGGGCATAAAATTAGGGCTCAAATTGTGAAAGCATGGTTCAGGGAGCACGAGGAATCTTTTCACACATGAATTAACCGCCACAGAGTCCCGACCTTAACCCCACTGAGAGTCTTTGGGATGCTGGAGAAGATTTTACACAGCGGTTCGACTCTTCTGAAGTCAACACAAGAGCTCGGCATAAAATTAATCCAACTCTGGACTGAAACAAAGTTTGTCAAAACTAGACCATGATGACTGCATACCGGAATCAAAACTAAAGGTGGTCCAACAAAACATTAGTGTGTGTGACTTGTTTTTGGCCAGTGAGTGACTTTGACGAGGGCCAAATAGTGATGGTGAGATGACTGGGTCTGAGCATCTCCAAAATGACCCATCTTGTGGGGTGTTCCCGGTACGCAGTGGTTAGTACGGAACAAAAGTGGTCCAAGGAAGGAGAACCGGCGACAGGTTCAGGGGTGTCGAAGGCTCATTGATTCGCATGGGACACAGAGGCTAGCCCATATGGTCCAATCCCACAGAAGAGCTACTGTAGCACAAACTACTGAAAAAGTTCATGGTGGCTAAAACAGAAAGGTGTCAGTTTATCAGCACTTTTGTTCGGTACTAACCACTGCATACCGGGAACACCCCATAAGATGGGCCATTTTGTAGATGCTCAGACCCAGTCATCTCACCATCACGATTTGACCCTCGTCAAAGTCACTCAGATCCTTACACTCACCCAGTTTTCCTGCTTCCAACACATCAACTTCAAGGACTGACTGTTCTCTTGCTGCCTAATAAACCCCGCCCACTGACAGGTTCCACTGGAATGAGACCATCAATGTGATTCACTTCATCACCTGTCAGTGGATTTAATGTTATGGCTGATCGGCGTCTACAAAGTTTGTAGGCAGACGACATAAGATCTGATCTTTCTTTTTTTTTCAAACCTTTATTCGTCACATGCACACTTCAAGCACAGTGAAATTCATCCTCTGCATTTAACCCATCTGAAGCAGCGAACACACAGTGGGCAGCCACACCAGAGCGCCCGGGGAGCAGTCAGGGGTTCGGTACCTCGCTCAAGGGCACCTCAGCCCAAGGCCGCCCCACGTCAACCTAACTGCATGTCTTTGGACTGTGGGGGAAACCGGAGCACCCGGAGGAAACCCACGCATGCAAACTCCGCACAGAAAGGCCCTCACCGGCTGCTGGGTTCGAACCCAGGACCTTCTTGCTGTGAGGCGACAGTGATGAGCACTACACCACCGTGCCGCCAAAATGAAATGATTCTGGTGGGACTTGAACCCACAACCTTTGAAGGGCTTCTCTGATGACCCTAGAAGTGCAACACGCTATCCATTGCGCCACAGAGCCTGGTTTTTTATGGCTCTTTTTTTTTTTTTTGCCTCAGTGTGTGACAGCTCTGAGGTTTTCATGGCTGTGTGGACACAGAATTCCAGTCTTTTCAAATTAGATCTGGGTCACTTTTATACACGGTCATAGATCTGATGCGTATCTAATTCATGGCCATGTGACGTGAATGAGACACTCGGATCAGAACTCATGTAGCGTTTTGCCTGTGCTCGTGCACCGAGTGGTGTCTTCATCAGCAGCACCGTCGGCACAGCAACAGTGGAGGAGCGACAGTAGCTACACCAACAGTAAAAGCTCTCCGTCTGGGTTTTTCACCTTCTCGACTTGATCATGTGCAGCTGATTAATCGGAGTTAAATGTGATGCACGCGTTAGCTACTAGCACATCCAGTTAACACCATCACTCGTCTCACAAATATGATGTTATTTATTGTTGGTGATGCAGATGACTCGTGCACAAACGTGTGAAATGTGCATGCGTGCTGTTTCATCGGACAGATGTGTTCACATTACAGTCAGATACAGATCGTGAGTGAAACGGTGAAATGGACCGATCCGAGGTTTGCAGTCAGGCTTGTGAACGTCGCTATAGACCCCTTCGCAGTAAACGTCATTCATACGTAAGAGGAAATTGCGCACGCAGCCTGGACCCAAAAAAGACTCAGCGACGGTAGAGACAAGAAGAAATATTTGGAAGAAATGCCTAGTTGTTGTGTTGTCGGGTGTCAGAATCGTAGCAGTGATGGGGTTAAAATGTTCAGAATTCCAGCAGGATCTCACCCATTCCAAAAAAATCGCCGACGTCTATGACTACAAGCCATCAAACGTGTAGACTGGGATGAAAGCACCATCAAAAATGTGCGGGTTTGCAGCGCCCACTTCATCACAGGTAAGATCAGGCTATTTATTAAATCTTTCTTTTTTATTCTTTCTAGTCTTCGTTTATTGATGTAGCAAAATACTTTGGTAACGTTTGTCTGATTAGCTGGGTCATAGTTACACAATGTAATGAATATTGTTAGCATGTTAACTTAGCTTTGCATGCAGTTTTGTTTGTAGGAGAGGTCTCGCTTGACTCAAGCAGTCCAGATTTTGTGCCATCATTATTTGTGTATCTGAAAATCACAATTTTAAAGCAAGGATGGAAAGGTAAAATTGTGTGCCCTCACTCTAAATGCCAACTTACGCTGACTGCTCTAACCTAGCTCCCGCCCCGTTCAGTTTCATTTCTGCTCTCTGCCTCTCGCTTTTTACGCAGCTCTGATTTCTCTTAGCTGCACTCTTTACACTATCATTCCTTTCATGCCATTACCTCCTGCAAATTGCTGTTTAGTGTTGGGATTTGCTGTTGTAGCTAAAGCCACATTGCCATCACATCACTGGCATAATTTGATTAAAACTAAATGAATATGAATGTCCCATTGTTAATCAAGTTGTACATGCCCGCACATAACATAATCATATGCGTCTAAAGACTTGTAGGCAGGAAGTTTTTCGTGGGTGTACACTGAAGTCTTGTCAATAAGGTACGAGTATATATCTGGCCATTGTATACCAGGGAACTTACTAACATCGCCCGTCCACTCTTTAATTAAATGCGGATCCGGTAGGCGATGTCCACTTGTTAGAGTTAACTTATTTATGTAGCATTCTCGATCTTGTAACGACAATTGTTTGGCATAATCTGACAGCTCATAATGCCGGTCTATGGGCAGCGCCACTGTTTCTGAGTCCAGGCTGCGCGCGCATCCTGGCAACGGGCGGTTTGTTCACAAACATGCGAAGGGGTCTATAGTTTGTGTTTGCTGAATAGCCAGTGATTGTGTAGATGATACACAGGGATGAGTTTCACACAGACACAACACAGCCATCTTCAGTTATTCAGCTTCTTTATTTCAGAGAATAACAAGGCGATGCACGAGAACCTGAGCTGTAACACTGGACCCTCCGTCACTAACACGGGGCGCTGAACCGTCTCAGGCGGACTGAGCAGCTCTACGACCCGCCCTCCAAACCACCGCTCGCGTTCAGACAGTGGAGATGAGTTGAGAGGATTAATAACAAACAAACAAACAAACAAAACAAACATGAGATAGATGAAATGGGTTTACACAAATTTATTAAAATAAAATGATACAAAAATGAAGAGGCAGTGGGAAAACAATACTGATTGAGAGAGCATCCATGACATACTGGAATAATCATTCGATAAGCAAAGCATGTTTATATTTATATAAATATATATAAATATGTATAAATACGTCTTTTGTGTGCAGACAGGTGTTCAGCATGACCGAGGAACAGTTGAACCCAGAGTAATCACATTAGTAACACAGAGAGGGATCACAGCCCCTGTTCAAGTAATTCATGAATCCTGCTTCCATTAAAGCATCACAGATCCCGTCTGACTGCCTCGCTGAGCGTGAGGCGGGGTAACAGCAGCACGCCGCACACAACACACACAGACAAAATCCAGTTCAGTTCACACACACAGGGAGTGTACATAACGACACAAGCAGGGATGTGTGTTAAAGACGGAGTCGGCATGGAACAGAAGAGAAACAAACTTGTACATTCTCATGAACATAAACACACACGCTGAAAAAATACAACACACACCAACACTCGCACTGCTCAGCTTTGGGTTCATTACCGTCGCTGGAAAGCGGCACAGCTGTGATTTTTCCTGCAACGGTAATAATTCAGAGTTAAAGGCTCAATCAGGAAAAGCTTCATTTTTCAGGATTTATATTAAAACCACGACTGAGGCTGCTGAAGAACATTAAAAGCTACAAAACGGGTGTTCATTATATATTACATTATAGTTTCTGTACTTCCTGATTGGGGCTTTAGCCCCGCCCAACATGTCGGACATGACTGCGTGAAAGTGCGATGGAGCAGAAAAGCTGCTGTACAGTGCAGAACGAGCTCCAAAGCAGCGAAGCAGCACGAGCTCTCAGGCCTCAGCTCAGTCACGTGCACAAACCAGGGCGGAGCTAAGGGCAGAGATCTGGAGAGGAGACGGTCGGACCGTGAGCCGGGTGCTGAACGCTGACCGATCGCATCTCTAACGCAAACACAGAGCTGGAGAATCAGAAAAGCACTTCTTCATGAGTGGAACTCCAGGCCAGAGCTTCTTTATAACGTCATATCTTAACAGAAACACATTCAAACCCATGGGATTAACACACACACACACACACACACACACACACACACACACACACACACACAGAGCAAAGATGAGTCTCAGGGTTTTAGCTACGAGTGATAATTTACTACTATTAACGTTTAGATGGAGTAGGAGTATAAAAAGCTTTAAATGCATTTCAGGCTGCTCGTGAGTGTTTGGAGCGACGGCGTGTTGGGTTTCAATCCAAGCGTTTGGAGTCGAGCTGATTCATGAGTGAAGAGAAACCCATCTGCATGACGACAGCTGAAGGTCATGCAAACAAACCTACGTGACCTCCATGATGTCACCTGAGCAATAAACACTCAGAGGAGCATGAGTGTGTGTGTGTGTGTTTATATACTACTGAGGACCAAATGTCCCCACAAGGATAGTAAAATCTGACAATTTGGACCTTGTGGGGACATTCGGACAAGGAAATTGTGGCTGTATTTTTTTTAAAAACAAAAACTGAATAAATAAATAAAAGAGCCGCGGAGTTTGCTTTTCATCACTGAGGTCAGGGTTGGATTAGGTGCAGCGCAGCGGTCGTTAACTGCAATAATAACGATGTCAGTGGGAGCTCATGATGTCGGTCAGCCCTGTGCTGCACAGAAGAGCGCGATCAGGTTCAGCTCAGCAGGCGGTCAGGACCGTAACAGCTCTGACTCGTCATTCGTGACCCGTCTCCCTGCGTGTAAACCTGACTGTGCACTTCCTGCTTCACCCTCCTGCGTTCCTGCGTTCACGAGCCGCTGCTTTGGTTTCACAATAACTTTCAGAAACAGGAAAGAAAACTGAGCCTCGTCGGCGCATCAGCATCTGCCTCGGAGACGGAGGAAAAATAAACACCAGAGAGCTGAAATTGACCAAGCCAAGAGGACAGTAACAAACAAACAGAGTGAGATAAACACGGTGCGCGTCCCCCGTACAGCCCTGTACTCCAGACGTGTTTAGTTGTGCTCTCCGACATTATCCAGCCGATAGATCACAGTGGTGGACGTGTCTTCGGTGGACTCGGTGGGCGAGACTTTTTTCCACAGCGAATCTTTGAGAGCCAGCTCTTGCTGAAGACTCTCGTAATCCATCGGCCCAAAGGTGTGCTGCTGTGTTGAGCGACACGGAGAACACGTTAGTTTGCTTTCCCAGGCTTCCACATCTATGTGCAGCAGTGCTGGTATTAAAGGATATATATATATACACAAAATATATATGTGTGTGTGTGTGTGTGTGTGTGTGTGTGTGTATCAAAGCCATCAAAGCCCTGCATGCCATAAAGTTAGGAAAGAATAAAGAAAGCTGTTAGAGTCACTTCTTCACATGTAAAGTGAGAAAGCGTTGCTCACCAGGCCTGGCACGATTCACACAGCGATCCGTCAGCGATTTATAGTCGTCATTTTTCATTTATTAATCGCAGGAACATTGTTGTAGAAAAACATATGAAACAAGTTCGTCCCCATTCTCATTACAGCAGCTGTAAACCTCACCAGCCTCCACGTTTCCTCTCTGCTGAAACGAATCGGGCGGAACTACGCAGCTCGGCACGTTACTGAGACGCCGCCCAGCGTCCTGGAGACGTCGGCTATAAAGCACTGACGCTGGAGGCTCCTTCCAAAGCTCGACCACATCAACACTTACACACTTCTTCTTTGCTAAATGACCCAGTTTTGTTACAACCCCGATTCCAAAAAAGTTGGGACAAAGTACAAATTGTAAATAAAAACAGAATGCAATGATGTGGAAGTTTCAAAATTCCATATTTTATTCAGAATAGAACATAGATGACATATCAAATGTTTAAACTGAGAAAATGTATCATTTAAAGAGAAAAATTAGGTGATTTTAAATTTCATGACAACAACACATCTCAAAAAAGTTGGGACAAGGCCATGTTTCCCACTGTGAGACATCCCCTTTTCTCTTTACAACAGTCTGTAAACGTCTGGGGACTGAGGAGACAAGTTGCTCAAGTTTAGGGAGAGGAATGCTAACAGTTTTCCACTTTGCCACAGTCCATTTTAAATGAGCCTTGGCCCAGAGAAGACGTCTGCGCTTCTGGATCGTGTTTAGATACGGCTTCTTCTTTGAACTATAGAGTTTTAGCTGGCAACGGCGGATGGCACGGTGAATTGTGTTCACAGATAATGTTCTCTGGAAATATTCCTGAGCCCATTTTGTGATTTCCAATACAGAAGCATGCCTGTATGTGATGCAGTGCCGTCTAAGGGCCCGAAGATCACGGGCACCCGGTATGGTTTTCCAGCCTTGACCCTTACGCACAGAGATTCTTCCAGATTCTCTGAATCTTTTGATGATATTATGCACTGTAGATGATGATATGTTCAAACACTTTGCAATTTTACACTGTCGAACTCCTTTCTGATATTGCTCCACTATTTGTCGGTGCAGAATTAGGGGGATTGGTGATCCTCTTCCCATCTTTACTTCTGAGAGCCGCTGTCACTCCAAGATGCTCTTTTTATACCCAGTCATGTTAATGACCTATTGCCAATTGACCTAATGAGTTGCAATTTGGTCCTTCAGCTGTTCCTTTTTTGTACCTTTAACTTTTCCAGCCTCTTATTGCCCCTGTCCCAACTTTTTTGAGATGTGTTGCTGTCATGAAATTTCAAATGAGCCAATATTTGGCATGAAATTTCAAAATGTCTCACTTTCGACATTTGATATGTTGTCTATGTTCTATTGTGAATACAATATCAGTTTTTGAGATTTGTAAATTATTGCATTCTGTTTTTATTTACAATTTGTACTTTGTCCCAACTTTTTTGGAATCGGGGTTGTATTAGTGTCAGATCGTGTATAAGGCCTGAAGACAGTACTGAGAGTCTGAAACAGATTCAACCGTCATGACGGATCAGGAGTTGGACGAGTTAAACCTGATGGGAAACGAGGCGTCTTTAAGAGTGACAAAAATAAATTGTGTCTTGTAACGTGTGTGATGTGTTTAGTTTGCTGTCTGACTTCAGAGCAGAACAACAAAACTTCTTTCTGTGACGCATCAAAGCTGTGAATGTCCTCACTCACACTCCACTGCTGCTCAACAGAACACACACACACACACACACACACACACACACACACACACACACACACACACACCTTATCGTTCAAATTAACTCTAATGAGATTAGCCACAGCTAACAGCTCAATAGATTTACAGTAATTGCAGTCCTGACTTGAGCTTCATAAGCACGCCTGATCTTTTTAAAGTGTAATTTAATGCAATAAACCGACTCGAAGCATCGACAGGAGGCGTGCAACGATATATCGTGTGGCGATAAACAGTGATACAAATCAATTATGATTATTATCAGGCTGCGTAATCTCGGGGTTGTTCGTCACTGTAATTGCGGTCTTTAGACAGTACAGTGTGCAATAACGTACAAGAGCAAAAATGCACATGACTTCACTGTAGGCGGAAGTAACACAGCTCTAATTCTGCAAAAACACACAATCAGCTGTAAAATGTGAAAGAGCTGCTGTGTGATTGTGTACAAACAAACAGATTTAACAAGAAATCATCGCTCTGTCTCTCTTTTTACAGACTGCTGAAAGAGAAAGAAAAGGGAAACAAATCGAGGCCAAAGAAAAGTTCATAAAAGTTTAAGAAAAGGAATATTAGTTATTAACTTTTTAATTTTTAATAAAAGGAATATTTTAGTTAATATGTTACTCAGGAAAATTATTGTTGTTATTAAGAAAATGAAATAAATCAGACACAGGGTACACCACCACCACCACTCTCACCAGGGCAGCTGGGGTTCGGGGCCTTGCTCAAGGGCACTTCAGCCATTCCTGCTGGTCCAGGGAATCAAGCCAGCAACCTTATGGTCCCAAAGCTGCTTCTCTAACCATCAGGCCATGGTTGCCCCGACTGCTTGAACCAGGACGCAACTTTTTTTGTTATCTTTCTAATGATCACCATTTAGAGATGATCTCATTAAACTCTTCATTAAATTAACTCAGCTGTTCCTGCCTTCACATAAACCAGACCGTTTCCTCTGCTGGGATCCATTTCACAGACACTCATTTTTATATCATTTCAAAGTTAAGTTGATAAAGGATTGGAAAAATAAAATTGCACCGTTTTTGTTAATAAAATTTCTCTCATTTCATATTTTTTCAAAAACACAGGGAGTTGAAGCGCGTTGTGAACTGGGGGAATTCTTACTTGCCGTATCAGCGACTCATAAGCAGCTTATAATATCAGGGTTTTTTCCTTCGTTGTAACGATGTAACATGTACACGACATGCATTACATGTGTCTGGCCACGCCCCTTCTATGGCCAATCAGCATCGTTAGGACAACGCCATGTTACACACGATCTCATGAGCCTTACACGTCTCACAGATGTTCCACAACATTAACCGTAACGTATAAACAGATAAAAGACTGAACGCGTCAGAGGAATAAAACACTCCGAGGTGCTCAGTGTAACTCCACTCCATCACACCACCCTGCGGCTGATTAGTTTCCTCTAACAGCACAACATGGAGTGTTTTATTTTTTACCTCATGTCGGATAAAAACTGGCTGCGTATTAAGTTTTAAAAATAAAATACCCCCTCTCATTGCGATCTGCTTTTTTGGTTAAAAATGTTTGTTTTTTTTTTAATCGATGACGTTCTCCAGAGGTGAAAGGGATTTCTGACGATCTGCTGAACTTTCTGATTTAGAAAATTCATCAAAATTTAAATACAACAATTTAAAGAGATGATCATAAGAATCACCAGCAGGTGAAAAGAACTAAATCCTTATTTGTGTTTATGAGGTAAAAGGCCGTGATCGTGACAAGCCGAGTGATTCTGGGCTTCAGGACACGCCGCTAAAGAAACACGCGAGATCTCTGTACGTTACAACACACCAGAAGATGATGCTGTGGGTCTCAGGCTTAAAGAGCGAGGCGTAAGGTGACGTTTCACGTGCGAACCTGTACATCCAGCTGAAGGAGGCGCGGTGAAGGAGGACAGATGTGTTAGTGAGTCAGAAACAGACCTGCCGCCTCGCCGTAGTGTTAGTGGACAGGTTTGATGTGTAGCAAGCGGTGATTAGCTCAGCAGCTGGAGTGTGTGTGTGTGTGTGTGTGTGTGTGTGTTGACCAGGAAGGGAAAGTTTTTCTCGGCGTCAGTCCCCAGTACAGAGTGTTAAAGCGGCGGTGGGTGGTGCTGTGTGCTCACTCGTACAGGACGCTGTGTAGAGCGTTGATGGGGCATGCAGGGACGGACAGGTGGGCAGGCAATTGAAAGAGCGCACTCACCCGCTGCTCTCCGCCCTCACGCCGCGGGTCCAGCTTCTTCGCAAAGTGCCGCAGGTTGTCGTAGTTGTGGAAGTTGAACAGAGACACCAGATCCTGCAGGGAAACCGGAACAAGGTCACATGAACAACACGCCTGCTCGTGTGAGCTACAGCGACAAAGGGTGAAGCAACGCTTAGTGATGCAATGTGGGCGGGGCAAATAACAAGCACTCACTTTAACGATACGCAACTATAAGAGACGTAAACTTTTCCAAATTAAGAAAATCCAGATTAAAAAAAATCAGCTAATTCTGAAATGATAAACACCAATCAGTCAAAAATTACTAACCTGATTTATACTTAGCCACGCCCACAAAACTCAATAACTGGTGAAAAGAGCTGAAAATGATGAAAAGTGTGTGTGTGTGTGTGTGTGTAGACATACAGCACATCTTCTAGTAATGCAGCTCAGCACTTCCCATAAACAAACACTCCTCCTCCTCTTATAGGGTGTCATTACTTTTGTCTTAATTTATGGATTTGTCTTGTCGCTCGCTGTTCAGTGTAACTGGCCGGGTCAGACTCGCAAACTAATAAAACTTCACTTTATTATATGTAATGTTGTGCAGAACTATTAGCGTTTTTTATCCGTTTTTTTTTAACTTTGCATGTTTATTGCATCTGTTTTGCGTTACTGTGTCCATAGAAACAAAACTTCTATCATAATTGCGTTACAATAAAGAAGTGTTTGTAGGTCGTGAGAGACGGTAACGGAGCGGGTCGGAGATAAAACCGAAACGGAGGCTGTTCAGGATTCGGAGCAGAAACACAAACTCATGAGTTTAATAACACGAGTCTTTGGCAGTGAGAGCAGAAACTGCTGCTCGCTGTAGCCTGAGGGGCAACCACCAGTGACAGGAGAGGGAGGACACACACACACACGCACACGCGCACGCACGCACGCATGAAAGGATTTACTGGTCTAACTGGAAGCCAGACAAGAATAAGTGTGTGTGTGTGTGTGTGTGTGTGTGTGTGGTGTGTGTGTGTGTGTGTGTGTGTTACCGTGCAGAACTGGATGCCCCGAACACTGTTGCCCAGTTTGTCCAGTGGAGGAGACCAGCACATGATACCCATCACATTGGGCACCACCAGGAGGATGCCACCTGCCACACCCGACTTAGCCGGCAAACCCACCTGAAACACACACACACACACACACACACAAAAGTAATGTCAGAGTGTCACCACTACTTAAATCCACACTGTGGTTGTGCTGGAGGGAATAATGCACGGTGATGAGTTTACAGACGAAGCGGAAGTGAATGAGCTGCATTAATATAAACCTCAACCACAGAACATTAATCAACACCTTCTGACCAATCAGAGCCCAGAACTCTCCAGCGCTGTGGAGTAAAGCGCAACACTCACGTGGAAGGCAAACTGTCCGGAGAAGTCGTACATTCCGCAGGAGTGCATGAGGCTCAGCGTGTTCCTCACAGACTCGGGACTCAGCACGCGCTCGCCTGTGATTGGACAGAAGCCGCCGTTGGCCAGAGTGGCAGCCAGGACGCTGGCACTCTCACAGGTCACCTCAATGGAGCACAGCTACACACACACACACACACACACACACACACACACACACACACACACACACACAGAGTCAGGATCCCAGTCCCACAACACAAACACATTTTGTTTAGAGAAATTTCACAAACTAAACACGGTGTCTAAATCTGCGAGCTGGCAGCCAGCGTGAGTGTGTGACGTGGCTGTGCAGGGTATCTGCACATTTTTCAAGTACAAATTTAAAGACCTTTAAGACCTTTTCAAGACCTCTAAATGGAAAAATTAAGACTGTACCATGACAAAGAAAATGATAAATACGACAACTTAAAACTGTTTTCTGCAATGGTTTTTTTTTACTAACTTTAAGACGAATGCACACAATTGGTGAACAACAGGGCGCATCAGTGGCAGCTGTTAGACAGCAAACAGCTGAAGCAAAGCCGTGCGTTCTGGGCTGCAGAACTACTGTAGCAGCGAGGAGAAGACTGGAGTTTACTGGAGAAAACACCATGAATCATTTCAAAAACAATAAACGGCAAGTAGAACCAGCTGAACAACCTTAGCCGGCATTATTTCAATCTCCAAAGATTATCTTTGATGTGTGATTTTGTGTCCGACAGCAAAATCAGTGTGAGTGTGGTACAGTATACAGCTGGCTGAGGAAGTTCTCGAGTATCTTCTGCATTACAGCAGGTAACAGCGTAAACCTGTTTATGCAGCCATACAATCATCAGAGCGTTACATTAAACACAGAAAAACTACTGTCACCTTTCATAACCATTATCAATATTAATCAGTGTGTTGTAATAACTAAACTAATTATCATCAGTGCAATTGTTATATCAATGTTCATTATTCAAAAATAATCATTAATTATTATCTATAATCCATGAATAATTGTTTGTATTATTACTACTACTAATAATAATAATAATTGCTTTTTTAATAATAATAATTTTAAAAAATTAACTCAATTTTATAACATTTTAATAATCACTACTTATTAGCTATAATAATTAATAATAGAGCAGCAATTATTATAATTCAGTATTATTAATTACTACTTAATTAATAAGCAGTGATTATCAAAATGTAATTTAATAATAAGTATTAATTATTATTATCAACTACTAAATTATACTAATAAATAATAAGTAGTGATTATTAAAATGCTATAAAATTGAGTTATAAGATTAGTTAAAATTATTAAAAAAGTAGTAATTATTATTAGTAGTAGTGATACAATTATTCATGAATTATAGATCATTTGTTTTTAATAGTGAACACTGATATAACAATTGAACTGATAATAATAATAAACATTTACAACAAGTATTACTAGTAGTATTATTGTTTATTAGTAGTAGTAGTAGTAGTTATTTTATATCAACATTCACTATTTAAAAAAATTATCTATAATCCATGAGTATGTGTTTGTATTCTACCAATTACTACTTTTTAATAATTATTTGCAATAATTTTTAATAACTTAATTTTATAACATTTAATAATCCCTAGTACTTATTAATCACTAATTCATAAGTAGTAATGATTAATAATCAATAATAATTACTATTACTACTAATTATTATTAATGGTTGTTAATATTATTCTTATTATTATATTAAAAACACTGTTGTAGACGATAAGTAATAAAACTAAAAAACTTTTTGTACAAATTATTTATATTGTACTATATTTAGAATTATTGTATTTTCTGGAGTTCTTTTTAATTGAGTTTTGAAATAAAGGTTGTTTATATATTTATATTAAACTTAGTACAATAAACAATGTTAATTATGTAAAAAATGATGCTAATCACTATTATTAGTAGTGTTTCCTATAAGTCCCATTTTCCACCTGACTCCTGTGCGCATGCGCGAACCCCCCTGCGTTTCACTCCGGAGCGCTTGACCTCTAACACGCGCGCGCCTCGTGTCCGTGAAAAGCCAGTTTCCCAGTGGGCGTGTCCCCAGCGCTGCGGTACCGGCTTTAAACACATTTGTGCGATCCAGCGCTTTTTATCGCAAACGATTCTTCTCTTTATTTTGGGGGTATCTGTCATCCCCCAACCACTTGTCGTTAAACAGACATCTTCCCATAATTATCAGCGCTTTCTAGCGCCCGCGTAAGCTACCCGCGCATCTCTCACTCTTCACAACCACCACACCACACCACACCCACACTGCCTCCACCACACCGCACCACACCCACACCGCCTCCACCACACCGCACCACACCCACACTGCCTCCACCACACCACACCACACCCACACTGCCTCCACCACACCACACCACACCCACACCGCCTCCAGTAGCCTCCTAACGTTAGCTCTTGTTCTACGGAATGCACAGAACGCACAGAGCCAATGCCGCCCCCAAAAGGTGCGCTGGTCACTTTTAAGATTACAGCTAAAAAAATACCCCAAACCAGATGGAGACATTTCACTCGTTCGGTCCAATATTAAATTTAATGCCTCCCTTTCGAAAATTCCACTCATTCCAAACAATTTAAGACGTTTTTAGGCCTTGAAAACCGAAAGTTGGATTTAAGACTTTTTAAGGGCCCGCGGGAACCCTGCAGTGGTGACACACCGCCCCAAACCCACAGGAGACAGGCGATCTGCGTGACGGGATCAGAGCCTGACGCCAGAACACACACATCATGCGTTTCCTGTGGCACCACCTACCATCACCTTTCTACAGCCCGCACTGTTCACGGTTAACGGTGTGTGTGTGTGTGCGTGTGTGTGTGTGTGTGTGTGTGTGTGAGAGAGAATGCTGATCTCACCTGGAAGTAGAAGTCCAAGATGGAGGTCATATCTGTACCTTCAGGAAAACACTGCACACACAGACAAGGACACAATCAGACGTCAGGGATAAACGTCCAGCGCTCTGCTCCGAGCTCCTGCCTCACCGTGTCGCGGTTTATTTTGCGATAACGATGCCACAAAATATTGATTTAAAAATTATTTCTTTGCTTCCTTCTACAGAAAATCACAGTGTAGTCTGCTGTAACTGCCCAATCAGAACCGTGTATTCATCAGTCATGTAATAACAGCACAGCACACGTTCACGTGAATGCCTTAGTATTGAAACACACATGAATATTAATGAGCCTATTTGAATACTGTGAACAGCGTTCTATGAAGTGTATTAAAATGGACGTGATGTGCTCAGCGTAATGACGTGACGTACAGGACGTGTTAGTGAGATGAGGGACACTGGTGTTCAGACCTCAGATGTAACTACAGACTTGCACAGCGCTCTTCAGAAATGACACGAGCGTGACGCACACACGCGGGGGCGGAGTCTGAGTAAAGCAGGGGCGTGTCGGGATTTTGACGGAGTTTAAATGGGCTGACTCGCCCCTCCCGGAGTTGTTTTTGTTTCCATGCGGGACTCTGCGTGCACTGCAGCAAAACCTCACTGTTCCTGATCCTCTCAGCGCCCGTCTCACACTTCTCCTCCGTCCACGCGTCACGGTTCTGAACACAACACGCCTGATATTTACACGAGACGGACGAGGAAAGTTCCGGAGCCGTATGTAAACGGATCAGACCAGTCGAAAGAGTTTAAAACATTTCCCAGAAGTACTTTGAGGAAAACATCTTGACTTTCATGTTATGATTTATGATGTCGCCGAATTGTTTGCTGTGGAATATCGACGGCATCAAAAATGGCAGGTTGCTATTTAGTGCAGAGGCTTCTGGGAAACATGAGCCGGCTCATTTAAGTGCAATTTGCTCCGGCACTTTTACTCAAAAGGAGGCGTGAACAAAAAACTACTGAACGTGACTGTTAAAAAAAAAAAAAACTAGATAGAACTCGATGCCAGCGGTGTCGATGGGGACGCCTCCGCCCGGTAGACTACACGCCTGATCCAGTTGTGATTTGGAGACGGACAATTGACCTCACAGTAATCGTGACCTGGTGAAATTACTTGTATCAGCCTTGGAGACATTGTGTTCACAAGGTTCTCAGACAGACACTTGACCTCACAGTGACCTTGACCTTAGACCTTTTGATCTCAAAATCTAATCAGTTCATGTTTGTCCCAAAACGCACAAACGCTGAAAGTTTGGTGAAATTCCTTTCATTAGCCTTTGAGATATCGCGTTCACAAGGTTTCGGGACGGACGCACGGACAACCCGAGAACATAACGCCGCCTGCGCCTTACGGTGGCGGAGGCAGAAATACACTCAGGTGAGAAACTCAACTCTGAACATGCGAAACTTTCCCCGTGTAAACACTGACACAAGCCTGCGAGTCTGAAAAGCTCACAGACATCAGCGTTTACACATTGTTACAGGAAATAAACTACACCTTCTCCTCCTTTAGTTAAACTTAAATAAAACAACAGGGTCGTCCAATCAGTGGCTGCACACCTCTACACACACACACACACACACACACACACTGTGTTTCAACACTATTCTTTTCACATAAATAGAAACTGAAAAAGAAACTAGTTATGATCCATATCACAGAATATAAGCTACAAGCTGTATGCTTAATCTATTAAACACAAGACAGCCATGATAATAGAAGGATTTCTCGGTTCCTCCCCTCAGTAAAGGTAACGTATTGCTTTATCGACTCATCCTGCTGTGCGTTACTGAATCTAAAATCATTTTTGAAAAATTGCAGGCAAAAAAAAAGCACCTTTTTTTTTCCATTTCTTATCAGCTCTGAGAAAATCACTGCCAGTATTTACGAATCTATTCATGTTTCTATGTCAAATAGCAGACAGTGAACGAAGTGTGACAGAATGAGAAGCATGTGCATGCAGCCACGCCCCAAACCCACCTTCTTCTCCTTCAGGTAATAGCCGATGGCGAAATTCCTGTCGCCTGATTCACGCTCAGACTGGAATCTGGAACAGAAAGTAGACACGGTCAGCTATGAAATGAAAACAAACCCGTAAATCATCTTTTACTGTGTCTGCTTCAACCTCTCCAGGATCGAGTCGGGGAAAAACGTCTATAGATTTCACTCTCACAGTGCACAAACGGCTTTATTTTACACTAATGATTGCTAATTTGTGCTAGCAGTTCTGGCGCAAACTGTTACCCTCACTCAGGATCTTTCTACCTTATTCTTCTTCTGCTTATTATTATTATTATTCTCCTCCTAAAGTTTTTTAGGACACTATTTCTCCCTCAGTTTTCAACCAATCATCACCAAATTTCGTATGAAGAATCCCTCTGGGCTGACGTACATTGCTGTGACTTTTGGTGCTGATCTGGATCACTGATCTGGAATGAGCCATGAAAAATGGGAGTTTTTTTTTCAAATCACTTGTATAACTGTCAATTTTTATGATTTTTTTTTTAAATCTTTTTTTTTTATTTTTTATTTTGTTCAGTGGGCGGCACGGTGGTGTAGTGGTTAGCGCTGTCGCCTCACAGCAAGAAGGTCCGGGTTCGAGCCCCGTGGCCGGCGAGGGCCTTTCTGTGTGGAGTTTGCATGTTCTCCCCGTGTCCGCGTGGGTTTCCTCCGGGTGCTCCGGTTTCCCCCACAGTCCAAAGACATGCAGGTTAGGTTAACTGGTGACTCTAAATTGAGCGTAGGTGTGAATGTGAGTGTGAATGGTTGTCTGTGTCTATGTGTCAGCCCTGTGATGACCTGGCGACTTGTCCAGGGTGAACCCCGCCTTTCACCCGTAGTCAGCTGGGATAGGATCCAGCTCGCCTGCGACCCTGTAGAACAGGATAAAGCGGCTACAGATAATGAGATGAGATGAGATTTTGTTCAGGGCGGCAGGGCGCAACTTTTCCTCACTAAGCATCACTCTCTCTCTCTCTCTCTCTCTCACCATTCTTGATCTATAAGGTACGGTGACCAGACGTCCCAGTTTGTAACAGCTAGTGCAAATCACTGTGACTTTACTTACAGCCTCTTTCTCTTATTATTATTATTATTATTATTATTAAGTAATAGTAGTAAACTTGACCAGGCTTTCTGCAAACATTTCACTCGGTGGATCAGAAGTCAGACTGCAGCAGTGTTGGATTTTCTTTTTCACTTTTGGAAATAGCAAGATGTGATCGAAGTTGTGTTTAAGATTAAATTTATTAGCAAAGTTCATCACGGCCATCAGTTACACACCTGACTGTTTCATTACGTCTGTGAGAAACTTACGTAGCGTTGCTGAAACCCACATACTCGTTACCCGCCATCTTTTTCAGGAAGTTCATCACCTTTATGCAAAATTAAAAAAAAAAAAAAATCTAAATCAGACACTCAGAACAAACCCAAAACCATCAGCTGGATTTTATCTGTAACTCGACGTGTTTCTACTCACATAGTCAAACTTCTCCGCGTTGCTTGCCTTTTGCTGAAAGAGATAAAAATTGAACACAATAAATCACCTGAAAGAGAGGCGTATGTTTATATGTTTATATATTTATAAATGTTGGGGAAAGATTTAACACTAGAGATATTACAGACACTCGCTCATTAAGAGAGAGATACTGTTCAAAGGTATTGGAACAGAAACATGACTACATGTCTGCAGATCTCAGGGAGAGGTAACAGAAAAGGGAAAAAAAACAACATAAAACACAAACCTGTTAGTGGGTTTTATTTGTTAGCCAAAAATGAAAATCTACTACAAGATGAACCTTATTTCATTAATGAACCATAAAATTCGTTGTTGCGTTCAGCTACAGTTAAACATTAAAATGGAGGATGGAGTGCTACGAGTGAATCGCTGTAGTTAACCCATAAAATGCCAAAGCAGGAGGCCAGTCAAACTCCTGCTGAGAGAGAGAGAGAGAGCTGGGTGTGCAGGAGTGTGGACAGCAGCTGATCCTGCTCAGCTTGGTGGATAAACACTCATCTGATCTGATTAACATACAAAGCGACAGGCCATCGTTAATCTTCTATCTATGTGTGAGTGTACGAACGATACGGAGCCGTGATTTCAGCGTGACATTTTGGAACTCGTGAAAATGCAAATACAGAGTGACGCAGTAAAACGACCAGCTGGAATGATTAGATTCCTCGGACCCATCACATGAAATGTTTGGGAACAATCCGTTTTTACGCAAAAATTATAACCGTTGTTCTGTCGTCATCTCTTTAGATGTGCAGAGACATTATGAAGAAAATTAAAGCTTGGAAGATCGTTGGTGAACTTGGTGAGTGTATGTAGCTAGTACAGTTAGCTTAGCTTGGCGAAGCTAGGCTAATCTAATCAGCCAACGAAGCTGGTACGAAGCTAAGGACACGACACAAACTTATTTGCACAATGGTGATGAATATAAACTGTATATTGGGATGTAGGCTGTTCCTTTTTGTCAGTGAACAGGCCCCGCCCAAACACAGGAACAAGAGCAGTTGCAACACACAAACTACAAAACATCACGGGCGAACAGTCACCTGATAGTGAGAAGAGAGTAAGCGCTAAATGCGAGTACTGTAATGCGATTAGCTTCCTCCAGGTGGCGTCACAATTTTCAGAACTGATTTATTTATAATATGATCTTATCGGTTTGTGCTCTTGGTAATTGCTCCTGTTCATTTCGAGCTACTTTATGGAATAATTTCATCAACGATATAGTGCAGTGCAGCCCTGGCTAGTAGGGGTGGGAATCGCTAAAGTCCTCACATTTCCTTCCAGAGTCCACGAGATCTTTATGCACCTCAATACGATCCAACAGAACACGAGCATCTTCATTCACAGCAACAAATATATACATACAGTGCTGTGCAAAAGTCTGAGGCGCATGTAAAGAAATGCTGTTGATCAAAAATGGTTGAAAAAAAATGAAATTAAATGTTTCAAGATTTAAAAAAGGTAATCAGTGAGTCATAATAAATGAAACAGAGTCAGTATTTGGTGTGAGACGACCCTTTGCTTTAAAATAAATCTCCGTCTGAGGTCCAGTGAGGTCAGTTTTATGTGGAAATGATCTGTAGGTTTTCCTGAGCATCTTACAGAACCAGCCACAGTTCTTCTGGACTCTTTGACCGTCACACTCACGTCTTCATTTTACACCAAAACCCAGCAGCCTTCATTATGCTTTCTTTTTTCCTCTGAAAAGTGTCTCTTATGGAATATGCTGCTCAGATACAAACTTTTTTTTTTCCTGTAACATTTAATTTTGTGCTGGAAAACAAAACAAAACAAACAAACAAAAACATTTGGAACTCTAAAATGTTTTTGTAATGTTTTGACTCAATAATGTAGAAATCATAAAATAGAAATCTATAACAAAGTTTGTATGAAAAAATAGGGGGTCCAAGACTTTTGCACAGTATTGTACATACACAAATATTTCCATTACAGCTGGCAGAACAAGTCCAACTGAAGTTTTTTTTATGTAAATCAAATGCTCAAATAAATCTATATTCAAATGTTAGACTTCTGCATTTATTAAACTGGTTCTGTAAATGGTTGTTGTTTTGCCCAGTAGGCGAGCAGCCAGTGAACACGGACTGACTCCAGATGTGTTTAACCCTTTCCCCACGGCAGGCCGCTCCAGTCTCGTTGGAGTGGGGAAACCCCTGTGGGTTGTACATGTCGACTGGTTGAGAAGTCGGATTCCCCTGGATTTCCTATGATGTAATTTAGATAAGCACAATGCTATTTTATGTTAATTCGGCTTATGCATCTTTCATTCGGTAAATATTAGTGACGCTCCATACTTAAGAGAATGTGGTAAAGCATCCACCTGATTTCTGATGGGTTTTGCAACCGTACATACAAACGATGTCCGTGTTCCACCACAGGGAACCTGATCGTAAGTGTAAGTCAACATATCTCAAACACCTGACCACCGGACAACGAAATCTCCATCTTTATTTCCATGAGGTAGATGGGTTTTTATCCAGCGCTTATTTTTAATTTGCATTTTAAAAAATAACATGGAATTATTTACTAACACATTTTACACTCATTGGGAGCTCCGCTTTTACGCAGTGTCTACACATATACAGTGGCATGCAAAAGTTTGGGCACCCTTACTGAAAATGTCTGTTACTGTGAATAGTTAAGTGAGCAGAAGATGAACTGATCACCAAAAGGCATAAAGGTAAAGATGACACATTTCTTTTCAGCGTTTTCTGCAGGATTTGTGTGTTATTTTTGTTTTGTACAATTGGAGAGTGAAAAAAGAAAAAGAACACCATGTGAAAGTTTGGGCACCCCAATACATTTGAGTTCTCAGGTAACTTTTCCCAAGGTTCCAGACCTTAATTAGCTTATTGAGCTGTGGCTTGTTCAAATTCTTCATTAGGAAAGGTCAGATGATGCAGATTTCAAAGCTGTATAAATTCTCTGACTCCTCAAACTTGTCCCTAAAATCAACAGCCATGGGCTCCTCTAAGCAACTCCCTCGCATTCTGAATAATAAAATAATTGATGCTCACAAAGCAGGAGAAGGCTACAAGAACGTAGCAAGGTGTTTTCAGGTAGCCGTTTCCTCAGATTGTAATGTTATTAAGAAATGGCAGTTAACAGAAACAGTGGAGATCAAGGTGAGGTCTGGAAGATGAAGAAAACTTTCTGAAAGAACTGCTCATTGGATTGCTAGAAAGGCAAATAAAAACCCTGTTTGACTGCAAAAGACCTTCAGAAAGATTTAGCAGACCCTGGAGTGGTGGTGCACTGTTCTACTATGCAGCGACACCGGAACAAATATGACCTTCATGGGAGAGTCATCAGAAGAAAACCTTTCCTGCGTCCTAGCCACAAAATTCAGCATCTGAAGTTTGCAAATGAACATCTAAATAAGCCTGATGCATTTTGGAAACAAGTCCTGTGGACTGATGAAATCAAAATAGAACTTTTTAGCCACAATGTGCAATTATGGATTGCAGGTGACCCCACCCACCCACCCATCTCACAGCCTCTTCAGCCTGCTGCCGTCGGGGAGGAGACTGCGGAGTCTCCGGGCCAAAACCAGCAGGCTCAAGAACAGTTTCTTTCACCAGGCGGTCAGGAGGCTCAACTCCCTCCCTGTTCTGCCCCTCCTCCCCCCTCTGCCCCCTGCCACAGATTCTGCTCGCACACCCCCCTGCCCCCCCTTCAGCATCTGACATGTCATCCTCACAATTCCCCCCCCCCCAAACACAGACACAAAACCCCAATTCCAAAAAAGTTGGGACAAAGTACAAATTGTAAATAAAAACAGAATGCAATGATGTGGAAGTTTCAAAATTCCATATTTTATTCAGAATAGAACATAGATGACATATCAAATGTTTAAACTGAGAAAATGTATCATTTAAAGAGAAAAATTAGGTGATTTTAAATTTCATGACAACAACACATCTCAAAAAAGTTGGGACAAGGCCATGTTTCCCACTGTGAGACATCCCCTTTTCTCTTTACAACAGTCTGTAAACGTCTGGGGACTGAGGAGACAAGTTGCTCAAGTTTAGGGAGAGGAATGTTAACCCATTCTTGTCTAATGTAGGATTCTAGTTGCTCAACTGTCTTAGGTCTTTTTTGTCGTATCTTCTGTTTTATGATGCGGCAAATGTTTTCTATGGGTGAAAGATCTGGACTGCAGGCTGGCCAGTTCAGTACCCGGACCCTTCTTCTACGCAGCCATGATGCTGTAATTGATGCAGTATGTGGTTTGGCATTGTCATGTTGGAAAATGCAAGGTCTTCCCTGAAAGAGACGTCGTCTGGATGGGAGCATATGTTGCTCTAGAACCTGGATATACCTTTCAGCACTGATGGTGTCTTTCCAGATGTGTAAGCTGCCCATGCCACACGCACTAATGCAACCCCATACCATCAGAGATGCAGGCTTCTGAACTGAGCGCTGATAACAACTCGGGTCGTCCTTCTCCTCTTTAGTCCGAATGACACGGCGTCCCTGATTTCCATAAAGAACTTCAAATTTTGATTCGTCTGACCACAGAACAGTTTTCCACTTTGCCACAGTCCATTTTAAATGAGCCTTGGCCCAGAGAAGACGTCTGCGCTTCTGGATCGTGTTTAGATACGGCTTCTTCTTTGAACTATAGAGTTTTAGCTGGCGACGGCGGATGGCACGGTGAATTGTGTTCACAGATAATGTTCTCTGGAAATATTCCTGAGCCCATTTTGTGATTTCCAATACAGAAGCATGCCTGTATGTGATGCAGTGCCGTCTAAGGGCCCGAAGATCACGGGCACCCAGTATGGTTTTCCGGCCTTGACCCTTACGCACAGAGATTCTTCCAGATTCTCTGAATCTTTTGATGATATTATGCACTGTAGATGATGATATGTTCAAACTCTTTGCAATTTTACACTGTCGAACTCCTTTCTGATATTGCTCCACTATTTGTCGGCGCAGAATTAGGGGGATTGGTGATCCTCTTCCCATCTTTACTTCTGAGAGCCGCTGCCACTCCAAGATGCTCTTTTTATACCCAGTCATGTTAATGACCTATTGCCAATTGACCTAATGAGTTGCAATTTGGTCCTCCAGCTGTTCCTTTTTTGTACCTTTAACTTTTCCAGCCTCTTATTGCCCCTGTCCCAACTTTTTTGAGATGTGTTGCTGTCATGAAATTTCAAATGAGCCAATATTTGGCATGAAATTTCAAAATGTCTCACTTTCGACATTTGATATGTTGTCTATGTTCTATTGTGAATACAATATCAGTTTTTGAGATTTGTAAATTATTGCATTCCGTTTTTATTTACAATTTGTACTTTGTCCCAACTTTTTTGGAATCGGGGTTGTACATACACACATCTCATCGTTCATTAACACACTGAACTCAGGGGCCGCACATCTCACTTTACCTCGCTCATTTGCACTATTCCGCACTACCTCACCTTAACAGCTGCTAGTTTGTTTATACTGCTTATCTCATGTTTACCTGCTGTACCTCAAGTGCCCTTGAATGTTTGGTTATTTGAACCAATTTATGTGTGTGTGTGTGTGTGTGTGTGTGTGTGTGTGTGTGTGTGTGTGTATGAGTGTTTAGTCTACGTCTAGTTCCTATCTAGAGTGTTTATACTGTTTATATTGTTGTTTGTTTTTTTCAGTTATTCTATTTTTTTATTTATTGCATTGCCTGTTTGCACCGTGGGTCAGAGAGGACTGAAATTTCATCTGTGCTGTATGTCGAGCATGTATAGCATATTTGACAATAAAGTTGACTTGACTTGACTTGACAAAGGTATGTTTGGAGAAAAAAGGGCGCCAAATTCCAGGAAAAGAACACCTCTCCAACTCTGAAGCCTGGGTGTGGATCGATCATGCTTTGGGGTTGTGTTGCAGCCAGTGGCACAGGGCACATTTCATTAGTCGAGGGAAGCATGGGTTCGAATAAATACCAGCAAACATCACACCATCTGTAAAAAAGTTGAAGTTAAAAAGAGGGCGGGTCCTACAATAAGACGATGATCCAAAACACACCTCGAAATCTACAATGGAATACCTCAAGAGGCACAAGCTGAAGGTTTTGCCCGGGCCCTCACAGTCCCCTGACCTAAACATCATTGAAAATCTGTGGATAGATCTCAAAAGAGCAGTGCATGCAAGACAGCCCAGGAAACTTGTAGAACTGGAAGCCTTTTGCAAGGACGAATGTGTGAAAATCCCCCAGGTAAGAACTGAAAGATTATTAGCTGGCTGCAAAAAGTGTTTACAAGCTGTGATACTTGCCAAAGGGGGGGTTACTAGGTACTAACCATGCAGGGTGCCCAAACTTTTGCTTCGGGCCCTTTTTCTTTTTTTGTCATTTTGAAAATGTAAAAGATGAAAATAAAAAAATAGTTTTTGCTTAAAATATAAAGGGAATGAGTCATCTTTAACTTTATGCCTTTTGGAGATCATTTCATCTTCAACTTGCTTAACTGTTCACAGTAACAGCAATTTTGAATGGGGTGCCCAAACTTTTGCATACCACTGTATATTATTGGATAAAACCCAAAATTTACCTGTTCAGTTTACTGTCATAAGTGTTACACGTTCTCGAAGCAGAAGTCCTCTCGTTTTCAACAGAACCAAAGACACCACGATGGCACACACACTGGTTCACTCGATTTTCTTTTTAAAAATAATGTACTGGTTTACACTGAACTTATCACAAAGGTTTAGTGTTCATGTTATTTCTGATATAAAAGTTATACAGCCTGTAGATGACGCTACGCAGTGGTGAAAGGGTTAATTAAATCCTGTTAAATTGAATCTGAATTTCCTCAGTGTGAACGCTGACATGTCTTTTGAACTTCAGGCCACAGCTGATATGAACGTGTGCATTTTAGACATCGTTCATACATTTCTTCATATATCATACCCAAGACTTTTTAAAAAATCTAATTCTTTGACAAATTTTCCAGACCTTCGATGCTCAGAGACCTTCGTATGATGACGTGGTGTTGACTAATCTTTCTGGAGAGAACGGATTAGTTTTCCGACCCCTACTAGTAGGTGTGCTGACAGGAGGAAAGGTGGGACGTCTGAAGGATGGAGATCTGTGTTGAGGTCATGAAGGACAGTTAGGAAGTGGACTAGGAGTTATATGAGCTATATCAGAGGCGTCTAACTACACTCCTGCAGGGCTGACCGTTCTCACCATCGCTCTCTCGTTCTTGTGCTGTTTAATGTGAAAGATTGATGGCACACCAAAAACAGTGCAAATCCGTGCACCAGCTTGTCATGGGGTTTCAGCTATGACGTAACGTTAAACGGCATGCTGCCGTGGCCCTGCAGGAGTCGAAAGTTAGACCGTCTCCATCGACAGGTTTGGCGTTGACGTCAAAGATTAATTCCCGGAGCACAAGATTTCTCATTATGGTCGAGATTACATGTATGTTTGCTCCATATTTCTACTAAGGAGGCAAAGTGTAAAACAATACTTATGGTTTTTCAGTCAAGATTATAAGCATCATGACCAAAAAAAAGTAATTAAAAGAAACAAATAAATAAATAACTAAATAAATAAATAATCTGACAGGTTAAGTTTACAGCATATACACTGGCAGGCACACTGTGATATTGGGAGCTCAGTGTGCCGTGGCTTGTTTCAGTGAGGGGAGGAATGAGGAAATAATGGAAAGGAAAAGATTACCAACGTCATTGACCTGCTGCAGCAGTCAAAAAATCCCACAGTTCCTACGTCTGTAAAATATGCAACAACATAAAGAAAAAAAGCATACAGAGAAAGCCTTTATCACCACATTGCACACGGCAGCCCGCATGGAGCACTCGCGGCAGGAGGGGAGAAATTCTCATGCGGTAACATGGTAGAAAAGGATCCTACGGAAAACAGCAAAAGCAGCTCCCACAGACAGTTCAACAGGGCGAGCACTCACTCTTTCTCTCGCTCTCTCACACACACACACTTCAATCGTTCAGTCATTCACAAGTAATCAATATGACATAATCGAGCACATGATGAATAAACATGACTGGGTGAGGGGAAAGTGTTTAAAGCCCGGTGTGTAGTTCTGGAAAATTGTAGGATGAATTTTTGGAATGAGCTTTTTGTCGTACTTCCTGTTTCATGATCAAACATGAAAACCCAACACGAATGACAGGATGCTGTGGTAAGTCAGTGAAGGTGCCAATGGAGTAATGGAGGACAGATTATTGCTCTAATGCTGCTGGATCATGTGGACTTGAATGGACAAATAAATCACAGCTCTCAAATTATTTCCTTTTTTCTAAACAAACCTGGTGCATATATTTAACAATTATTCACCAAAGGTGAAGTGAATATGGGTGAATAATAACGGAGACGAAGTCGAGGTTATTATTCCCCGATATTCACTGAGCCTGAGGTGCAGAATTGTTTTATTACAAATATACAGGTGATTATTTTTAAAAAATAATTTATTTCAAACTTCAAAAGCTTTATACTGTCAGAAATGGTAGGCACTTATGGAAGCAGTTGCAGGGGAGAGCGGGTGCATCGCAAACTGGTAAACAAAGCCAAATTGAGAGCCAAACTCGTAGTCAGAGGAAAGCCAGGGGTCAAGAGATGTGCAGACAGACTATAGTGGACTAGACGAATAATCGGCATCAGAAACAAACGAAACCGGAGTCAGAGTCACAGGAAATCAACACAAGAAACAACGGCTCGGCAGGGTCAGGTAGTAACACGCGGAGTGATGCTTCGCACTGACAGGTTGGAGTTTGAGTCCTTAAGTACTCTAGTTAATGAAATGTAGGTGTGGTGATTATTAGAATTCTGGAGGAGGGCCATGAGGTGTTTGGGAGCTGTAGTCCATGGCAGCCATGTTTGGAGGCTGCCACAAACTCTAGTTGCTAGCACTGTGTGTGACAGAACCCCCCCCAAAAGGCACTAACTCCAGGAGCATTTCATTTTCTGGGACACCTGCGTTTTCTGGGTGCTGGTTTCTCCAGATGACTGGTGTGGAACTCTTGGGCGAGTAGTGGGTTCAGGATGTCCTTAGCTTGGACCCAGCTGTATTCCTCAGGTCTGTAGCCCTCCTGGTCCACCAGATACTCAGCAGGAGTTGAGAATCTTGTGTACCCAACATACCTGTTGTCCCTCCAGGTCACGTGGTGTGGGTGGTTCTGTGCTCAGTGTGCTTGTTGCTAATGGACTTGGAATAGCTGGCTTTAGACATGATCCATGGAATGTTATGAACATACAGCAGTGTTGAGGGAGTTCTAGTTTGTACGAGACCTTGTTTATTTGTTGAAGGATCGTGAAAGGTCCGATGTATCTGGCACTAAGTTGCAGGTGTTGGGCCCTCATAGGTCCTTGGTGGAAACCTAGACTCTGTCTCTTAGAGCATACGCAGGCGTCTCCCATCTGTGCTCATATGCATAGTACTTCTATCTTTGGGCCACCTGTTCAAGACATTAGTGGATGCTCTCCTATATACTTTCACCTCGCTGGAAACAGGTATCGACGGTTGGGATGTTTGTGGGAGAGTCGTCCCAGGGAAATAACAGTGACTGGTATCCAAACATATACTGGAATGGGGTGAGCTGTATGGCTGAGTGTTTGAGGGAGTTCTGGGTGTATTCGGCCCATGGGAGAATCTGGGCCCAATCCTTAGGCTTTTCAAGACAGAATACCTTTAAAAAGCCTCGTATTTCCTGGTTTGCTCTTTCCACTTGGACACTGGATTGGTGGTGGTAGCCAGAGGTTAGGTTTACTGCTACCCCCAGCTTGTCCATGAACTTTGACCATAATCTGGATGTAAATTGTGGGCCCCTATCACTCACTATGTCTTCCAGGATACCAAAGTACTGGAAGATGTGTGTGAACATTAATTCTGCTGTTTCAAATACTGTGGGTAAAGCCGGCCAACGGAATGAGGTGGAGGATTTTGGAGAATTGTTCAATGATTACCATGATTATTGTGTAACCCTGTGAATTGGGCAGATTGGTGATGAAATATACGGCAATGTGAGACCAAGAGCATTGAGGGTAGTGGCATGAGCTTGCCTGCTGGCATAGACTGGGGTATCTTGGCATGGGTGCATGTGGCACAGGAAGAAATGAATTAATTGATTTCTGAGAGCGTGTTCTCCCACCAGTATTTTATCTTGAGTAATTGATATGTGTGATGGTTGTTGGGATGTCCTGTGGCTAGTGATGAGCATGCCCAAGTGATGAGGCAGCCCTGAAGTTACTGAGGAACAAAAGTTAAACCAGGGGGACATGTTTTGGGGATGTTGCGGGGTTGTGCTTGAGCCAGTTCTTTGTTAAACTCCCAAATGAGGGCATTAATAAAACACTGGGGGGGGAGGGGTGCAATAGGTGTGGATTCTTGGTTGGAGGAAGTGGAGGAATGAATTCTTGAAAGGGCATGAGTCTTAGTATTCCTGGATCCAGGTCGGTAGGAGATAGAGAACTGAAAGCGAGTAAAGAATAGGGCCAAACGCACCTGATGAGGATTCAGTCTCTGGGCTGATTTCAGATATTCTAGGTTCTTGTGATCTGTGAGTGACAAAGAGGTGTATGGCTCCCTTGAGCCAGTATCTCCATTCCTCCAGGGCTAGTTTGATGGCCAAGAGCTCCGTTATCGATGTTGTAATTTTGTTCTGCTGGGGTAAGTTTTCTAAAGAAATAATGCCACAGGATGCACTTTGGGTCTTTCTCTGAAGCACTGAGACAATAGACTGCCTACTCCTGAGTTTGAAGAGTCTACCTCTATAGTAAATGGTTTTGCAGGGTCTGGTTGCTTGAGAATGGGTGCGGTGGTGAAGGCTGACTTGAGCTGGGCGAAGGCATCCTCTGCCCCTTGGTTCCATCGGAGCCACTTGGGTCCCTTTTTGAATAATGTAAAGAGGGGAGTGGCCATGGTGCTAAAGCCCCGGATGAACCTCTGATAAAAGTTGGCAAAACCCAGGAACCGTTGAAGCTCCTTTACTGTGGTGGGTGTGGGCCATGTTGTGACTGTGGCTACCTTGTCATGCTAACTCTCCTTGCTTTGATCACATAACCCAGGAACAAGATCTGTGAAGCATAGAATTCGCATTTCTATGCCTTCGCATACAAATGGTTGTCAAGGAGCCGGGACAGCACAGTTCTAATGTGTTTCATACGATTTTCCTTGTGTGGGGAGTATATTTAGATGTCATCAACTTAAGCAATGATGTAACAGCCCAGCATGTCTCTAAGAACGTTGCTGATAAAACACTGAAATACAGTGGGTGCACAAGGTAGCCCATATGGCACTACACAGTACTCAAAGTGCCCAGAAATGGCGCTGAATGCTGTCTTCCATTCATCCCCCCCTCACGGATACACATCAGGCTGTAGGCACTCCTTAGGTCCAGTTTCATGAATATACAGGCTGACTGAAGCTGTTCTAGAGCCAACAGTACCAGTGGATATGGATACTTAACAGTGATTTGATTGAGTCCTTGGTAGTCAATGAAGGGCCTAATTCCCCCCCTCTTTACAAAGAAGAATCCTGTAGATGCAGGTGACATGGAAGGTCAAATATAGCCTTGTTGTAGGGCCTCTTGTATGTACTCCTCCAGACCATACTGTTTAGCGAGGGGCAAGGGGTATATGCGACAGCATGGTGGTATGGTGCCTGGGAAGAGGTCTATCACACAATAGTAAGGTCTGTGTGGAGTCAGCCAACTGGCCTTTCTCTTGCTGAAAGCTTCCTTAAGCTCATGGTAGCAGGTAAGGACGTGCTCAGTGCCACCTGGTGCCCGGCTTTCCACAGGGTGATCCAGGGTAGGTGAAGGCAATGCTGTTGACAGGCGGGTGACCAACAGAGGATCTCGCTGCGTTACCAGGAAATGAGAGGGTCATGCAGTTGTAACCAGGGAAACCCCAGAGCAATGGCTTGGCTTTTAGTACGAGTCATGAACAGGGATATGGTTTCTTTATGCAAGGCACCAACCTGAGTCTCCAGGGGTAGTGTATGGGTATTGATGAACCCCTTCCCAATGGGTCCACCATCAGTAGCCTGGAGGCCTATGGGTTGTGGGAGTTCTTGCATGGGCAACTGGAGTCTTTGAACAACCTTGCAGTTGATGAAATTGCCCGCGCCCTCGGAGTCTATCAGAGCGGAACGAGTATGGCAGGACTCAGATTTAAGAACACCCTTAACTTGAGGAATAGGTGTGGTGAAGTAGTTTTGGAACTCACCAGGGAAGTGGTGATGTCGGTTGAGTGCCTCCCACTGTTGTCACGTCTCTGGGGATTGGGAGGTCAGAAAGGGCAGTGAGCCAGGAGGTGACCAGATCCTTCACAGTAGTAACACAGGCCTTCTCTTTGTCTTCCTCTCATTTGGACTGTGGCATGCAAGTGTTGTAAACCTCCATGGGCGTGGGAGGCAGGGTAAGTTGGTTGCTGCCCGGGGAACTCTGTAGGAACTGCCTGTTATGGAAGAGATTGTCCAACCTGATGGCCAGGTCGATAAGAGTTGAGGGTCTGCTGGCCATTATGGCACGCTAAGGATGAGTGGGTCTCAGCCTTGGCGGAACACAGCTTACAGAGTTGGTTATTTCCAGCTGCTCCCTGCAGGGAGAGAGTGGAACTTGAGCGCATATTTGGCCACTCGTCTTTCTCCCTGTTGAATAGTCAGGAGGAGTTTTTCCACCAACCACCACACCCTCGGGCTGATGATCGAACACTCTCATAGCATTTTTCTGGAGAGCAGGTTAATGAATTGAGAGCGCTTTTGCTGTCAGATTGTGCTGTGAAAAAGTGTGAACACTGAAGTAGGAACTCCTTACATTCCAAAACTTCTCAGGAGAATTTATCCGGCCAGGGCACAAGTGTAGATGGGTTGAGAGTGGGTGCGTTCGGAGGGCCTGTGATACAGTAGTGGTGAGTTGGGAGTTATGCTGTCCAAATCACTCAACACCTGCTAATGTTCACTTAACAATTGTCCCTTTGCTGAAAGAGTAGTTTGCTTCGTCTGCGCTGCTGTGTCCATGCTGTGGGCAAAGTATCCTGTCAGGAATGGCAGGCATTTACAGAAGCAGTTGCAGGGGAGAGCAGGTACATCGCAAACTGGTAAACAAAGCCAAATTGAGAGCCAAATTTGTAGTCAGGGGAAGCCAGGGGTCGAGAGATGTGCAGACAGACTATAATAGACTAGACAAATAATCAGAGTCAGAAACAAACGAAACCAGAGTCAGAGTCACAGGAAGTCAACACAAGAAACAACGGCTCAGCAGGGTCAGGTAGTAACACGCTGAGTGATACTTTGCACTGACAGGTTGGAGTTTGAGTCCTTAGGTACTCTAGTTAATGGAGGGCAGGTGCAACGATGATTAGAATTCCACAGAGGGAGGGCAGTGAGGTGTTTGGGAGTTGTAGTCCATGGCGGCCACGTTTGGAGGCAGTTATGAATTCTGGTTGCTAGCACTATGTGTGACACATGCAAATGTAGTAAAGGTGCGGCGCAGACTTGTGTCACTTATCTACGTCGACTCACATAAAATACTTTGTTTTTAAATCAATAAAATAAATCACAATCCCACGTTCCCTTTGAATAGTTTTAAACCAAACTTTGGAGCATCTTTAGTGCGTTTAGGAACAGCATTTTCTTTCATAATTTGTAATTCTTCCTCACTTATGGTGACGAAGCGATTGGCTGCCATTTTGCTGAGTCGCTCGAGGTGATTATTGAGAAATAGTCCATATTTCTTGACCAATCAGTACGCACGATTTTCTATAATCACCTGTGTATTTATACTAAATCTAAATCTCCCTCATCTGTCCATTTCACCTGCAGTCTGAGTTACTCTCTGTATCAGCAGTGTACAGGTCACATCACAACACTGCACACGTACCTGTACGTTCCTCTGACTACCTCAAACATAATCCTCTGACTTACCTCAATTTTTTCACCACACTGAGTCACATTTTGGGTAAATTATTGACATTTCAAAACACTACAGAATTATTTGATTCTTTATTTGGTTACATTTGCATTTTTGATGTGATTGTCAGGTGTTCACTCAGGTTTGGCTACATACCTTAGATCATAACTGACTGAAGAACAAAATGAACCTGTTTGGTCTTATTGCAGTTAAGGACCAGATAAACAACAAGCCCAGAAACCCAGGGCTCTTTATGTGTGTCTGTGTGACAGTCTGAGAAAGCTCATCACAAACACACACACACACACACACACACACACACACACACACACACACACACACACGGCTAAAGAGAAAAAAAATTTTTTAATGAACTAAGTATATTTCACTAAAAATGTTGATATGAAGACGTTTATTTAACATTTCTGGAAGGAGTCTCCAGTGTCAGAGTTTCAGCAGAGCTGTAACTTTACATTATCATCTTATTAAATTAATTAATTTGTTTATTATTAACTTGAAGATTAATTCATAATTTGCATAATTTTATTCTTACACTATACTGTTCTGCCAGGAGAAATGATTTATAATAAATCTTGTTTAAAATAAATGTATGGTTTTCTGAAAGTTACTCGGCTATGATTTTGACACCATTATACATAATCTTATTTATTTATTTATTTATTGTGGTAATTTTAACTAGTGGAACTCAGACACCTTATCCAACTTATTATTATTATTATTATTATTATTATTATTTAATTAGCCTGCTTTAATCAGTGTTTAATCTCAATATTAAACCTTAATACCAAGAATGTATTTTTTCTAGGTTTATAAATAATGTTGATTTTACATTGACATTAAATTTGAAATAAAAAATGTCCTCATAGTCAAATGAGCAAAATATTACTGTGTACACTATAATAGTGGAATATATGGATTTTAGCAATACAACAGATCAGTGCTGGGACTGTGATTAATTGTACAGTTAATTATCAACAAATATTAGCACTTATGGTCAGGTCACCCAAAACACACACACACACACACACACACACACACACACACACACACACACACACACACACTGTGAGAAGCATGATAGTTTATTCTGTTTCCTTCTTCAGTAGTTAGCAGTGATGAGAGTAGTCAATGATTTTATATATATATATAGATAGATAGTGTGTGTGTGTGTGTGTGTGTGTGTGTGTGTGTGTGTGTGTGTGCGCGCGTACACTGAAGCTGCACACTTTGTAATCCAGAGTAATAAATCAGTGGAATCAGAGAGATGGAGAAATGCAAGAGCAACAGGAAGTTCAAATGAATTTCACTTAAGAATTCATTACACACAAAAAAACAGCGTACTGAATGGTGTCATTATTCTTATTATTCATTTATGGGAATGGACAATGTTATCGTCTGAGGTGGACAGTTTACGATGAAAAGCACACACTTATGTTTAATAACGTATACTTCTGTGTTTTAGCCCTCCAGGGTCTCCAAAACACTCACATAAATCCTCCAGAGATATTCTGGGATGTTATTAAATCACTACAATGATTAACAAGCTAGCATCTAATACCCAAGTCCACTCAGTAAACATGGAGATGTGGATCTTCTGGAACCTCAGCACATTTGTGAGTACAGTTAGGACGAGTGATTTAACAATCCAGCACAACACACAGCTCGAGGCAGAGACCAGGTGTACACTTACCTTTATCAGAGAGGTACACACAATCGCACCGGCGTTCACCATCGGGTTATGGGGTTTATCTGTGGACAAATAACATTATCTGTTAACACTGCAAACATTAGACAACAGCACTGTGAATTCTGCATTCTGATTGGTCAGGAGGTGTCAAATCATTTTCTAGACCAGCAGCACAGGATTATATCAATATAACCCCAGTTCCAAAAAAGTTGGGACACTGTGTAAAGCATAAATAAAAACAGAATGTGAAGATTTGCAAATCATGGAAACTCGATATTTCAATGAAAATAGAACAAAGACAACATGTCACATGTTGAAACAGAAATCTGATTTTTTGAAAAAAAAATTTCTCCTCATTTTGAATTCGATGTCAGCAACACATTTCAGAAAAGTTGGGACGGGGCGTGTTTACCACTGTGTTGCATCACCTCTACTTTTAGCAACACTCTGTAAACGTTTGGGAACTGACGAGACCAGCTGCTGTAGTTTTGAAAGAGAAATGTTGCCCCATTCTTACCTGATATACAATTTCAGCTGATCAACAGTTCAGCGTCTCCTTTGTTGTATTTTGTGCTTCATAATGCACTAAATGTTTTAAAAGGGAGACGGGTCTGGACTGCAGCAGGCCAGTTTAGCACCCGGACTCTTTTACTACAGAGCCATGCAGTTGTAATATGTGCAGAAAATTGTTTGTCGTTGTCTTGCTGAAAGAAGGAAGGTCTTCCCTGAAAAAGATTTAGTCTGGATGGCAGCATATTGCTCTGAAACGTGTTTATATCATTCAGCATTAATGATGCCTTCCCAGATGTACAAGCTACCCATGTCATGTGCACTAACGCCCCCTCATACCATCACAGACGCTGAATGCTTTTGAGCTGTGCACTGATAACAAGCCAGATGGTCCCTCTCCTCTTTAGCCTGGAGGACATGGGGTCCATGATTTCTAAAAAGAATTTATACTTTTGATTCATTAGGCAGTTTTCCACTTCACCTCAGTCCATTGTAAAAGAGCTCGGGCCCAGAGAAGGGGGCGGGGTTTCTGGATATTGTTAATATCTGGTTTTAACTTGCGTTTGTGGATGCAGTAATGAAGTGTTTTCACAGACGATGGTTTTCTGAAGTGTTCCTGAGCCCATACAGTGATTTCCACTACAGACACGTGTCTGCTTTTAATGCAGTGTCTCCTGAGGGCCTGAAGATCACAGGCATCCAGTGTCAGTTTTCAGCCTTGTCTCTCGCATACAGAGATTTCTCCAGATTCTCTCAATCTTTTAATGATATTATGGACCAGAGATGATGTGATCCACAAATTCTGTACAGTTATACATTGAGGAACGTTATTCTTAAATTGTTGCACTGTTTGCCCACGCAGTCTTTCACAGAGCGGTGAACCCCGCCCCATCTTTACTTCTGAGAGACTCCGCCTCTCTGGGATGCTCTTTTTATACACAATCATCTTACTGACCTGTTAACAATTAAACTAATTAGGTTTTTTTTTTTTTAGCATTACACAACTTTTTCAGGCTTTTGTTGCCCCGTCCCAACTTTTCTGAAACATGTTACTGGCATCAAATTCAAAATGAGCAGAAATTTTTCAAAAAACAATACAATTTCTCATTTTAAACATGTGATATGTTGTCTTTGTACTATTTTCAATGAAATATCGGGTTTCCATGATTTGCAAATTATCACATTCTGTTTTTATTTTACACAGCATCTCGAGTTTATGGAACTGGGGTTGTACGTAACACATCTCCAATATAACGTCTTGTATAACGTCTCACACTGTATATAAAATGTCTTCTATATAACATATCACATGTTCACAACAGGAGAGAACATGTCTGCTATGTAAAATGTGTTCTATAACACATCTCATACTCGACATAACCTCAGTGTGTCCTCCGTTAGTCTATCCTTGAACAGGGAGAAATATAGTTCGCTAAACTACAAACTACTCTCTGAAAACAAACAGCCCACACCCGTCTCTCCTGATCAAAAAGAAATCTGTGAATCTACATGATAAAGAACCAGGACACAAGCTCCGCCCCCTTTTCTGTAGTCTTCCAACCCAAGTGTGTTTAAAGCACATTTGCAGTCTCCTGCTCAGAAAAGGAAGAATAACTCCGAATTCTTCAGACATTGCATCACTTCCTGTCATGTGTGTTGTCCCACAGAGACGATGTGGATGTTTCCTCTTCAACACTTTAAATCCGATTAAATACCACTCAAAGCGCGCTAACCTGACCCCGGCTGACCTTATGGATCATTCTAGAAAAGACAGCATGATGCAGCAGGAAGTAGAGCATCAGTACTCGGTGATTTGTTGCACAGCTATTTCCGTCCGGTGCAGATTTCCCCCACACCCTTGTGTTCGTGAACGCACTGTGGCATTATTATCTGCGCACCGTTAAACTTTCATGGTGTTGCCATGGCAACGTGAGGATGACATCCCAGAGTGGCTTAAATCCGTATCAGACCATCTTTCAGGAACAAACAACATGACTCACTCTTCCGAAGATAAAAACATTCCAGCGGTATTGTGTGCAGAGGATTGTGGGTAATCTGGCAGGAGAAAGAAGCTGAGACGGAAGAGTAACAAACGGAGACTTCACATGCTGTTTCCAGAAGTAATGGACAAGTGTGCCAAGATCTAGCTTCATTTTCTATTCTGATATTTGATGAAAAATGATTTTTTTTTTCCCCCCCACTATGAACACTCACTCCATGGAACACAACGCAGTGACGTTATTATATTTCAGCTACAAACGGAGTAACTGTCTCTGGGACCAGAGAACAAAAACACATGCGGATAACTTTAGCTGGAATATTACTAACAAAATATTTTCAATTTAACATCCTGTAAAAATCTTTGAGGAAATCGAGCGGAGACGAGAGATTAATACACTCATGTCAGAAGGGGGAAAGGGGCGGAGCTTCCAGTGCGTCTGTTAATATCATAAGAGGTGTTCACACGGCACGTATTTGCATCGATGCTGCACCGATGTATTTTGTTGCGATATATCTTACACCGGTGTAAATTTTGTGGAGCGTTCACACGTCACAAACCTGCTTACCAGAGAGAAGCGTGTTAGCACCGGTGCAGCCCCACTTGCGTTCACACGGCAGTTTTTGCGACCGTGCTATACGATAGTAATAATGCGGAAATGAAATATGCGCATGCGTGAAAATGTACTTCCTTTTCCCGGTTGTCATGGCATCACCAAGCGCTGGGAAAACAACGTGGATGAAGACACCAGTGTTGCCAGATACTGCTGACGTTTTCCAGCCCAAAATATGTTCAAATCCGCCAAAATGCACTTAAAACCGCCCAATCTGGCAACACTGGAAGACACGCAGTTCTGTTGTTGTTGATATTCGCCATTTTGGAAGCGCAAAATACCAGGATGCAAATTATGCAATGCCTGTATGTAATCAGCTCTCCTCATGCGTAGCGAGTCTACCCCTGTAGCGTTCAGACGGCCCATTTTATATCGGTGCTGCCCCGCAAACTAGCATTTACTCCGGAGTAAATTTCTTAAACCCCCTCCCGAGCAGGGTTAGATTTGCACCGGTTTAAGCAGCTTTCAGGGGCGACACCGCTATAACTTTGTACCGTGTGAACGCTCTACCGGGGCAGCCCCGGCGCTACACCGGAGTAAAAGTTGCCGTGTGAACACCCCTATAGAGCTAAAACACTCATGCAATGATTTCTGGTTTATTTCTGAGTGAGAACTCAAAACTCGACTGGAGTGTGTTAAAAAGTGGAGCTCTGGAGGAGGAGAACTCACCGTCCTCGTCCAGAAAGAGTTTGTTGAAGCGTAAGCCGCTGGGCTCTTTGCCGATGAAGCTGTGCACGTACTCCGTGCCGTGGTCATGCACCGCGATGGCGTACTTCAGCGGCTTCACGCACGACTGCAGACAGAACGGCACCTTGGTGTCGCCCACAGTATATCTAACACACACACACACACACACACAGAGCGCATGAATAACATTCACCACGAGCCGTTCTATAAAAACACCTCATAGTTTAATATTAACAGTTAAACAGTAAAATAACGGTTATAGTCCATTTTACCATTAAACTCCAAAGTGGTTTATATTTTATTTTATTTTATTTTATTCAGCAGGAAATCTGTGCATATTCAGAGTCGGGTTACACACGCTCTCCAGTCTTCAGACTGTTCTGTATTTAATGTGTTCAGGATGTTGGTTCTTCGGTCACACTTTTAATTTGTTAATTTGAATCGGATTAATAAAATATCACCGATGTTTTTACTCTCCTGTAAAGATCAGATTTTTTGATCATCATCATGAGGAAACTCTGCAGTTAACTTAAAAAATCTGATCTGAATGAAGTTCTTGACCTGAAACATGGCATTAGCCCCGCCCCTTATCCTGACCTTAGACTTTATTCACTGTTAAAACTTTGGAGCCCATGCTAAAAACGTCTAATGTTAGTTCTTTATATTGGGCTCATCCCCCTGCGGTTCTGTAATCAGCCGATCCCTCGACAGCAGCACGACGCATCAAATCCCACAGATACAAATCAGGAGCTTCAGTTAATGTTCACAATGTTCAAACATCAGAACGGGAAACGCTGTGATCTCACAGTGTGACTTTCTCTCACTGTGGTATGGGTGTTGGTTTGATCCAGATGGACTGGTTTGAGTATTTCAGAAGCTGCTGATCTCCTGGGGTTTTCACACACAACAGTCTCTAGAGTTTACACAGAATGGTGCAGAAAACTATAGCTGGACATTTCATTACATTTTCATCGTGATGATGATTTCTGAATGAAATTTAATTATTTCAATTAATGAACCAGTGCACTTAATTCTTTAGCTCATCATCATCTGCAGGGCATTAAATCATGAAATAAACTTTGATTTAGTTCTGAGGAATAAAACGCTCAGGGTTGTGCTGTTAGAGGAAACTAAACAAAGAGCAAGGTGGGGTGATTAAGCTGGTCAGAGTCTCTGATATCACCCTGAAGTTGATTATTTTCCTCCAACAGCGCGTCCTCTTACACCACAGCAACTGGCCAATCACAGCCGCGTGTAACGGGGGGCGGGGTCATTACTCTGAGGACAGTTTGGCCAGGACTCTCTTGCAAAAGAGACATTGCTAATCTAAAAACTTCCAGGATAAAAAAAAGACTTAAGAGAACTTCCCCATATCAGTGATGGTCATTGGTAAATAACACCACGCATAAAATCAGTTTATAATGAGACTTAACGAGTGTGTTAATCTAAACCCGTGAGACAGTCAGCGCTGCTGTTCCACAAAACTAAAGCGTGACAGATGAAGAGTTGAGGAAGGAAATGAGATGGTAAAGGTTTGAGCTGTTTATCACCTGATGACGGAGAGGTTTAGAGCAGTAAGTGGTGAAAGACTGCAGTTGAGTAAATAAACAGCCACTAAAGCTCAGAGATGTGACGACTCCAGCAGCGCTCCTGACACTTTACAGTCCGGTCATTAAACATCACCGACTGAAACAGCGACAGGGTTTCACACACCGCACACACCGCTCACACTACACACACCGCTCACACCGCTCACACCGCACACACCGCTCACACCGCTCACACCGCACACACCGCTCACACCGCACACACCGCTCACACCGCTCACACCGCACACACCGCTCACACCGCACACACCGCTCACACCGCGCACACCGCGCACACCGCGCACACCGCTCACACCGCGCACACCGCTCACACCGCGCACACCGCTCACACCGCGCACACCGCGCACACCGCTCACACCGCGCACACCGCTCACACCGCACACACCGCTCACACCGCGCACACCGCGCACACCGCTCACACCGCGCACACCGCGCACACCGCGCACACCGCTCACACCGCGCACACCGCTCACACCGCACACACCGCTCACACCGCTCACACCGCACACACCGCTCACACCGCTCACACCGCTCACACCGCGCACACCGCTCACACCGCGCACACCGCTCACACCGCGCACACCGCTCACACCGCGCACACCGCGCACACCGCGCACACCGCTCACACCGCTCACACCGCACACACCGCTCACACCGCTCACACCGCTCACACCGCACACACCGCACACACCGCTCACACCGCTCACACCGCACACACCGCTCACACCGCTCACACCGCACACACCGCACACACCGCACACACCGCTCACACCGCTCACACCGCACACACCGCTCACACCGCTCACACCGCACACACCGCACACACCGCACACACCGCACACACCGCTCACACCGCACACACCGCACACACCGCTCACACCGCACACACCGCTCACACCGCACACACCGCTCACACCGCTCACACCGCACACACCGCTCACACCGCACACACCGCTCACACCGCACACACCGCACACACCGCTCACACCGCACACACCGCACACACCGCACACACCGCTCACACCGCTCACACCGCACACACCGCTCACACCGCACACACCGCTCACACCGCACACACCGCACACACCGCTCACACCGCACACACCGCACACACCGCTCACACCGCACACACCGCACACACCGCTCACACCGCACACACCGCTCACACCGCTCACACCGCACACACCGCTCACACCGCACACACCGCACACACCGCACACACCGCTCACACCGCACACACCGCTCACACCGCACACACCGCTCACACCGCTCACACCGCGCACACCGCTCACACCGCTCACACCGCTCACACCGCACACACCGCACACACCGCTCACACCGCACACACCGCACACACCGCTCACACCGCTCACACCGCACACACCGCACACACCGCTCACACCGCTCACACCGCACACACCGCACACACCGCTCACACCGCTCACACCGCACACACCGCACACACCGCTCACACCGCACACACCGCACACACCGCACACACCGCTCACACCGCTCACACCGCACACACCGCACACACCGCTCACACCGCTCACACTGCACACACCGCTCACACCGTTCACACTGCACACACCGCTCACATTCGTATCTAAAAGATCTCATGACTCTTTACCGAATGCAACAGGCATTTTAACACTTAATATTACAGCAAAGACAATTAATTATTCATAACCATAAATCACCATACACAGATATTTATTTCTACAACATATGACATATACAGTGGTGCTTGAAAGTTTGTGAACCCTTTAGAATTTTCTATATTTCTGCATAAATATGACCTAAAACAACATCAGATTTTCACACAAGTCCTAAAAGTAGATAAAGAGAACCCAGTTAAACAAATGAGACTAAAATATTATACTTGGTCATTTATTTATTGAGGAAAATGATCCAATATTACATATCTGTGAGTGGCAAAAGTATGTGAACCTCTAGGATTAGCAGTTAATTTGAAGGTGAAATTAGAGTCAGGTGTTTTCAATCGATGGGATGACAATCAGGTGTGAGTGGGCACCCTGTTTTATTTAAAGAACAGGGATCTATCAAAGTCTGATCTTCACAACACATGTTTGTGGAAGTGTGTCATGGCACGAACAAAGGAGATTTCTGAGGACCTCAGAAAAAGCGTTGTTGATGCTCATCAGGCTGGAAAAGGTTACAAAACCATCTCTAAAGAGTTTGGACTCCACCAATCCATAGTCAGACAGATTGTGTACAAATGGAAGAATTTCAAGACCATTGTTACCCTACCCAGGAGTGGTCGACCAACAAACTTTTTGAACTTTTAGAAGTTTTTGGTTTAAATGAGAAGCGTTATGTTTGGAGAAAGGAAAACACTGCATTCCAGCATAAGAACCTTATCCCATCTGTGAAACATGGTGGTGGTAGTATCATGGTTTGGGCCTGTTTTGCTGCATCTGGGCCAGGACGGCTTGCCATCATTGATGGAACAATGAATTCTGAATTATACCAGCGAATTCTAAAGGAAAATGTCAGGACATCTGTCCATGAACTGAATCTCAAGAGAAGGTGGGTCATGCAGCAAGACAACGACCCTAAGCACACAAGTCGTTCTACCAAAGAATGGTTAAAGAAGAATAAAGTTAATGTTTTGGAATGGCCAAGTCAAAGTCCTGACCTTAATCCAATGGAAATGTTGTGGAAGGACCTGAAGCGAGCAGTTCATGTGAGGAAACCCACCAACATCCCAGAGTTGAAGCTGTTCTGTACGGAGGAACGGGCTAAAATTCCTCCAAGCCGGTGTGCAGGACTGATCAACAGTTACCGCAAACGTTTAGTTGCAGTTATTGCTGCACAAGGGGGTCACACCAGATACTGAACGCAAAGGGTCACATACTTTTGCCACTCACAGATATGTAATATTGGATCATTTTCCTCAATAGATAGATAGATAGATAGATAGATAGATAGATAGATAGATAGATACTTTAATGATGCTTTGCAGGAAATTACAAGTTACAGCAGCATCAACCATACTCAGAATTCATTCATCAACCATACTTAGACAAGAATAAATAAATAATAATAATAATAAAAAGCAGATCTATCGACATAAAGTTCACAAACTTATAGAAATATTAAATTTAAAAATACAGAATTTAAAAATGAGGCTAAAAATAATAATTCTAACCATAAATACAGTAAATAAACTAATAACACTAGAGTAAAAATCTGGGGTATTAAGTGCTGGAATGCTAAAGTGTTGGAGTTTATTGCACATTGAAGAGCCTGATGCCGGCTGGCAAGAAAGACCTTCTATAGCGTTCAGTCTTACATCTTGGTGGGATCAGCCTGCCACTGAAGGTGCTCTTCTGAAACACCTCCAGGGCATGAAGTGGGTGCAAGTCATTATTCACTATTGCGTTCATCTTTCTTAGCATCCTCACTTCAGCCACCTGCTCAACCCAGTCCTGAGGGGCACCAATGGTGGTGCTCGCCTTTTTAATCACTTTATTGACTCTGTTTCTGTCTGATGTGTGAGCACTGACCCCCCAGCACACCACACCAAAAAACAAAGCACTGGCCACCACAGTGTTATCGAAGGTGCACAGCAGTGATTTACAGATATTAAAAGAATGCAACTGTCTTAAAAAATATAGCCTGCTTTGCCCCTTCTTGTAGACTGCCTCTGTGTGGCTGGACCAGTCCAACTTGTTATCCAGCTGTACCCCAAGGTATTTGTAGCTGGGGAGCTGCTCCATCTCAGTTCCTAGTCTGAAGACAGGATCAGGTTTGGGCCTCTTCCTCCTAAACTCAAAGACCATTTCTTTGGTCTTTGAAGTGTTTAGCCTCGGGTGGTTGCGCTTGCTCCAGTCCACAAAATCCCTTATTATGCCCCTGTACTCCCCCTCACAGCCTCCCTTAATGCAGCCCATCCGAAAATCTCTGAAGAAAACAGGTGTTCGAGCTGCATTGAAAGCCAGACGTGTACAGGGTAAACAAAAAGGGTGACAAGACAGTTCCCTGCAGGGCCCCTGTGCTGCACAGGATAGTCTCTGAAACACAGTCTGGGAGCCGCACGACCAAGTATATAAATAAATGACCAAGTATAATATTTTTGTCTCATTTGTTTAACTGGGTTCTCTTTATCTACTTTTAGGACTTGTGTGAAAATCTGATGATGTTTTAGGTCATATTTATGCAGAAATACAGAAAATTCTAAAGGGTTCACAAACTTTCAAGCACCACTGTATGTACATACAGGATATTACTCACTGGTGCGAAGATATGAAGTTTATCTTTGAGCGGTGAATATACATATCACGAGTGAGCGAAGCGAATAAGCTTCATGTCTTCACGCCACTGTGTAATGCTCTTTATATTATATGGACACATCCACAAAAAAATATGCAAATTAATTGAAAGAATTTTAATTCTGAACCAGTTCACCATTTTGACCGCACGCATCTAGTCAGTGGGAAAACACTGGGAGTGATGTCATCGGAGTGAAATATCAGGAATTATTATCCATACAGGAAACTTTTTCAACGGAATAAAAACGTGTTCTATTCCCTTCTAGCGGGTTTCATTCATTTGGTTTGATAGCATGCAATATTGTTAGCATATCGCTTATCCTACGTGTATTACATCACTCTACCCAATGGAGAATGAGCGTTGAATATGGTTTATGATATTGCATGGTTGTCAAGACAACATAACGTCACATATCAGAGCTGATGTGAATATCCACTGAGAGAGTTTTCTGCTGCTCATGTGTAGAAGCATTTCTTTGTTCGCCAGGAAAGATGCGTTGAACACCTGAAAGGCTCCCAAAACTTCATTCGATATTCTTCACGCATATTTACAAGCAGCGGTGAACCGTTACTATTACAGCTGGGACTTGAGCTCAGCTAAAACTTAACTAGACACCAAAAAGCAACACAGCAAAGGATTTTGTAAGGGATTAGCGTCAGGCTGCCAGGTCGCTCCGTTGTCTGTAGCTGTCGATGTTGATTTTAAAAGTAACTCAGTAAATTCCACAGGGAAATGAATCCTTAAGTCTGAGTGAAAAATACTATAACGAGCGTGCAGCGTGGAAGAAGAGTCTGGAGTCAGAAATCTGAGTCTCTCGGTCGTTAGCCTGTGCCACTTGCTCTCGATAGCACTGGCTTGACCGCTTTATTAGCATTCGCTAACACTACTGATGAACGCTACACCGGCTGGAAGGTGACTTCACTGCTGCACTGACGGCACCGACTCATGGTTAAGCTCATGTTGGCCTTCAATAATGCTGATATGAAGAGACTGTTTATGTATAATAATAATAATAATAATAATAATACCTGGCTTTTTTTCGTGGTCTATCAGATATATTCCATTCAGCTACTCATCTTCGACTCGTTCAGTATTATGCTCGCTGAATGGAATATATCTGATAGACCACTCAACACCAAGCAATATTATTTAAATATGTCGCTCAGATCCGTGATGGATTTCGTATGAAAAATGCGAGTTTTTCAACACGAGAAGATAAACTTCATATCTTCAAGCCAACGTGTGATTTTCTTTTTATTATATCGACACAGTCACAAACAAAAAGTCCCCAAATTTATCAAAATGATTCATCAATTTCCTCACGAGTGACAGATAAAGATTTATGTCATGGTTTTGGTTCTCCATGTCCCAGATGGAGCTCGGATGAAAAATCAGAGTGGCGTATCTCCCACTAAAACACTCGTGTCTCTGTAATAAATCACGATATAGCCTGTTTCACAATCAGGGAAAATATTTCAGGTCCACAATAATCCAAAAATCAAACCCCAGATTTTTGTGTTTCTCTGCTACCAAAACGACCTTTTGAAATAATAAATATCATATAACGCATTTAAATTATTTATTAAGTGCTTAACTTTTAATAAATGAAATATTTCTGTTTCTTGTCTTTGATATTTGGTCTGATTTCAGACTGTAGTGGAGTTATATGAACATATAACATGTGTTTACAGATTTGGGTGAATAATAAGCAGCTTCCTGTTCGCTATGTCTCTGCACTACACAGGGTATAACATCAGGTGCTGGAGCCCATAAGACCCTGATGGGTGCCTTTAGGAAACTCCTCCCATGTAATCTCACCTTTAGGACACACACTTTATCCATTATTTGTATTTAATTAAAAAGACTGAGCACCACACAGGCCACTTGGACAAATAAATAGCAGTAGGGCATGTTTTGTGTGTTCAGAGGTGTAAGTGTGTGCTTGTAAGCGAGCTCTCACCTCTGTCCGTCCACCGTGCACAAAGCCACGCCCCACAGATCAGGGCTGAACTTGGCCAGTTGAGGAATGTAGTCAGCCACCTGAGACAGAAACACAGAATGAGATTCCACACTGCATGTGTAAACAGCAGAGAAGATAGAGGGGGAATGGGCGTGGTACGTCTCGTACCTGACCTCCGGACAGGGTTCTGGCAGTCTCATAAAGCTCATCTATGTGGGAGGAGAAAGCCATGAAATCAGGGATGACAAACTTCTTGCGGAAAGCTTGGGTCAGGAGCACGATGTTGCTCTGGACACATCTGACGAAGGAAAAAGGAAACACAGCAGGAGGGTGATGAGACACGACTGCGGGATACAACTCAAAACACCACGCATACAACACATGATCTGTCCTGTCCATCATTTATATTCTTCTTGCAGCAGAAGCCACAAAATATAATGAAGAATTATAATGCAAACGAAAGTACTGTGAGGAAATCTACTGGCCCGAGAGTCCGACAAAAGGTTACACTCCCGGACCATCCGCTGTTCATCCCTTCTCTTGGGCATCTGTTGTGAAGAAGTTCACACCAGCTGGGGATGACATCCCTGTCCTGGTCCCAAACTACTGTCCCTGTCTTCTTTAAAAGGATACCATTCCCAGCATGATCCATGATAGAAGGATCAGGTACTCAGTAAGCTATCTTTCTCTCGGAGTGGTCATACCATTAAATCTCATCCACATTCCCTGTTGGTATATGTCCTCTCAACTGCCTCATGCTCAATGTAAAGATGGTTTGTTAAATGATTATCCTGTCTCCTGTCCTCCTTACATACCCAAGTCAGTGTCTGCTGCCTCTATGAGCTCCATTCCGGTTGTCCTTCCCAAATTAACTGCCCACCTGATTCTACTGCATTCTGCCTCAATAACCCATATGCATTTAACACCAGAAAAGGATCAGAATTGATTCAGCTGAACATTAGAAGCCTACTCCAGCAACAGAACCCTACAAGCTTTAATGGGACAAAACTCAATGAAACGGCAGAAAATAATGCACTCTACATTCTAAATACCTAACCCAGAACTGCAGAGCATATCCTATGCAAAGCCAGCCATTCAACTCTGACCATCGAATTGTAGCCATGGATGCCAATTTCCCGACAAAGAAAATGGTGAAGATCTTTCACAAAAAGCCCCTCCCCCCCCACAGTGCATCCTGACCTCCGTCGGCTTAGAGATGACCCTTCCATCCAAGAATTATATAGTGCTAAGCTTGATTCCCTGCTATCAACTGAGTCAAGTGCATCACAGACTGTCAATGAAGTCGAGGAACTGGTGACAAATGCCATACAACAGGCCACAATGGAGACAATCCTTCAAGACTTAATGATGAAATCAGAAAACCATGAACAAATGAGGACTATCAAGAACTTTTAAAGGAGAAAGACCCTGTAGCGAAAAAGGCATTAGCCTATGTCAGAAAGCTCCGCACAAAGCTGAAAAATGCTTACTTTTGATCCAAAGCAGACCAACTGAACTTTGGAAGTGAACAGCGTGACACAGAAGAGGAGGAGTTCAGATTAATGAAGATACACATGTCTTTGTCACGCATTAACAGGCCATTGATTTCACCAAGAAAACTGGAAGAGCATTTCTCAAAACACTTTTCTGCACGCCCGTATATACCACAACCTGAATCAGAACACCCCAAGAACTACCCATATCTACTACCACCAGACGATCTACCTAGTATTGACACATCCACTCCCAGTCACGTTGAAGTTGTAGATAGCATGAGAAGACTGAAGAATGGTAGCTATCAAGGCACAGATAAAGTGTTCTCAGAACAGCTTAAATATTCAAGATCAGAATGTCTGATAAAGTATATCACACTGCTAGTAGGTATGATATGGTCCTGTCTGCAGATCCCTACCAACTGGCTGGTGGCATCCACAACCTACTTGCACAAGAGAGGGCTGAAATCGCTTACTGAAAACTATAGAGATCTAAGTATAATTGGTATAATAATGCCCTAAGTATAATAGGGCAGTGGCTAGACGTAGCTTGGAGCCAGTCTAGAATGGAGAGGTAAAGCGCCTCCTTCCCTCCACTAGCCTGGGTGGACACCATGGGCAGGTGTTAGCACACCCGTCGCCTCCCTTGGCCAGGAACTGATGCCAAGGGCCTTGCTATGCCAAGTGCAAATAGCCCCACTGCCTTGTGGGCAGCTAGGGATAGCCAAAGGCTAAGGGAGTCAACCCTGACAGAAATCCGGAGTGGAGCCCTGTAGCCAGCATGGTGGTAATCCAGTTGCTGGCAACTCCTACAGTCAAACTGGTCCCGAACGTACTGGCTACGCCTTTCCTTCAGACTCTACCAGTAAGATCGAGAGGGGGATTCTGGGACATGGGCAAACCAGTTCCTCCACATATACCGCCCAGGCCAGCGCATCCTGGAGAGGCAACTTCAGTGTGTCGTATGGCTCTGCCTGGCACGGAAACAAACCGGGGAGTGGCAGTTACCGGTTCTAAGTCATGGCTTGATTGGCGTAGAGCCTGATGCCAGGGGTCACTCTCGACAGTAGGAGAGGCTTTTTAGCCCCATTGGACATCTACCGCCTGCTTAAAGCTGGGCAGCCCCCAGCCAATAAGGTGTTGTCCCACCACGGTCCATCTGTCTTGCTGAGGTGAGCAAGACTCAAGTTTGGAAACAGACTGACAACTGGACTGCAACTCTCACTTAAGAATTCTAGACGCACAAAAAGAAGGCCAGCTCTCAATCTTGGGAGCTGGAATGTCCGAACGATGCTTACTGGTCTGACCAAGGACATTCGCAACACTGATTGACTTCGCAAGACAGCTGTCATCAGCAGAGAACTGGATAGACTTAATGTCGATATCGCTGCTTTACAGGAAAGTCACCTAGCAGGTTCTGGAAGCCTAAAGGAAAAAAAGAGTTCATGTTTTTCTGGCAAGGGAAAGATGAAAATAAGCCCAGAGAGCATGGAGTCAGATTTGCGATCAGCAATAAGCTAATCCAGATGGTGGAGCCAGGTCCAATCAACTCAGAACGAATCATGCACATGAGACTAAACACTCAATCAGGCATAACTGCATAACTAACCTGTTATCTGCCTATGTTCCAACTCTGACCTCCAGCTCTGATGCTAAAGACGCCTTCTACAGCCAACTCAACAATGCTATCAAGCGAATCCCAAAGAACGAAGCATTGATCCTTCTTGGTGACTTTAACGCAAGAGTGGGCGATGACCAAGGTTCTTGGACCATCTGCCTTGGACACTTCAGAGTTGGAAAATGCAACGAAAACCTCCAAAGACTGCTGGAACTTTGCACTCATCATCACCTCTGCATTACAAACACTTTCTTTGCCATGAAGATGCATCACAGGTTCTCATGGATGCACCCTAGATCAAAACGCTGGCATCAACTGGACCTTATCATCCCTCATGGAGAGCACCTTAACAACTTTCGGATCACGAAAGCATATCACAGTGCTGATTGTGACACTGATCACTCCCTTGTCTGCCCCAAGGTCCAGACTCACCCTAAGAAACTGCACCATGCTAAGCATCCTGTCAAATCTCGCATCAATACCGCTGCCACCATCATTCCTGAGAACGTCTCACGCTCCAACAACATCCTAAGCGATAAACTCAAGACTGTCAAGAGCTCAATATTAAAGACCACTGGGAACATGTCAGGGACACAACCCATGCTGCAGCACTACAGGCTTTCGGTACAGAAAAAAAAAAAACAACTAAAAGCCAAGACTGATTTGACACAAAAATATAGCGATCCTCCTACCTCTAATCGAAGAAAAGAGAAATGCACTGCAGAACTACCAGAGAAACCTTTCATTAAGTACTCTGGAAGCACTTCGCAGGGCCAGGAGCCACACAAAGGAAGAATGTAAGACCTGTGCTAACAACTACTGGATGAGTCTGCACCAAGATTCAGTCAGCTGCAGATACTGGGAACATCAGGGTTATGTTAGAGGGCATCAGGAAGGCTATAGGGCCTATACAGCGCCTCTTTAAAGTCATCCACTGGGGAGATCATCAGCGACAAATCCAAGCAGATGGAAAATTGGGCGGAGTACTTTTCCGAGCTCTATGGCCACGTGAACCTCGTTTCAGCTTCTGCTTTAGACCAGATTGATATGCTCCCTATGCTGCTCGAGTTGGACGATGTCCTCACCAAATAAGAGCTCTCCAAGGCCATCAGTGACATATCATCTGGCAAGGCTCCGGGACTAGACGACATTCCGGCCGAGGTATTCAAGTGCCGCGGGAGCAGGCTACTTGACGTTCTTCATCCCTTGCTCTGCCAGGAACAACAACAGCCACTCTTTATTACATTCATTGATCTGACTAAGGCATTTGACTTAGACAGATATCTCAAAGAAGACAAGAGCCCCAGTCTTTATAGCCTTTATCAACCTTAAGGCTGTGTATGACTGGATTCCTTGAGATGCTTTGTTCTGATGCCTTGACATGCATCTCAGATGCCCACACTTTTCTATACGGTGTGCTCTGTATACAGGCACAAAGGCCTCTATTAGAGGAACTACCAGCTTCTTTGAGACCCTGGTGGGATGTTGTCAAGGCACCCTGAAATCCCCATCCATATTCAACATCTACATGGACTTTGTGATAAGGGTAGCCTGAAATGAGATACTGGAAAAGTTCCCTGAGTGTGGTTTCAAACTGAAGTATTGCATCCCCATGGACACTCTTTCAATATGTGATTTCTGCTATCGACAACATCAAGTATATAGCACACATGTGCCATCTTCATAACAGTGTGGTTCAGAAACAAGTGCTCTTCAAATCAATGGGCTTCAGCCAAGTTATGGAATAGGGTGGAGAGACAGTTTGGCATGGATACCATGCAAGCAAGATGTATGATGCTGGAGAGATCTGAGTTTAGTGAACTGTTGGACCACAGATTCCAGCAGGAGCACCCCAAGGCCAACAGTGTGCCAAGTGGGAAAAAATGATGATGATGATGATGATGATGATGAAAAACTCAAAATCACATGACTATATTAGTTTCTCAAACAGACCGTGATATTGTGGCTCCTTCAGAAACATGGCTTAAGATAAGTGTTAATGATTCCCAGGTTGCTTTAAATGATTATAATCCTTTTAGAATCGACAGGATTGGAAGACGGGGTAGCTATTCATAAATCCTGCTTGTAATCTTCATGCTATTACTGTGCCTAAAAGGTTTTGAATTCATTACCTTAAAAGGTAAATTGTGGGTCCAATAATTCCATCGTAGTCATTGGGATTTATAGACCTCCTTCAACTGGTGCTCGGTCTATAAATTATCTGACAGAGTTACTCTCTCGATACGCTAATTCGGAAGTGATGTGGGGAAATTGCAACATTGCTGATTAATGCTCCTGACTATTTAAAGGAGGTTTCATCTAGTCTCAATTGAGCTCAATTAATCCTACAAGGTCCAATCTAAAGGACCTCTCAAGATCTGCTCCAACGGATTTGATTTTTTCTAAAAGGAGTAACAAAATAATTTCAAGTGGTATTATTGAATTAGGATTCAGAGATCATTGTGCTATTGCATGTGTTAGGAATACACACCTAAAGAGAACCTGCTCGTGTCTTATAGTTCAGAGAAATGTAAGAAATTTTAATGAATAAGATTTTCTAAACGACCTCTAGGACAGTGATATTCATCTTACATCTGGAATTCCTGATGCTGAATTCACCTTGAATTCTTTTCTGTGGTAAACATACATGCACCATTTAAAAAGCTCAAAGCGAAAAACAGATCTAATCTATGTGTTTCCCCTGACCTTTCAACATTATTCTGGTCAAGGAATAAACCTTGGTCCAAAGAGGCACCACACTGGGCTTTATGTAGAAAGATTAGAAATAAACGCACGGCACTTGTGAGAAAAGCTAAATGGGACTAAACGGGATGTGCGAGGCAGGAGTTGCCCAGCGAGTCTTGATCAGTATATATTTGAAAATGAGTGCAGTTTCACAGACTTCCCTTCAAGGGCAGGGCCTATAATTTTATTTTAAAAGATTTCATTACGGCGGCACGGTGGTGTAGTGGTTAGCGCTGTCGCCTCACAGCAAGAAGGTCCGGGTTCGAGCCCCGTGGCCGGCGAGGGCCTTTCTGTGTGGAGTTTGCATGTTCTCCCCGTGTCCGCGTGGGTTTCCTCCGGGTGCTCCGGTTTCCCCCACAGTCCAAAGACATGCAGGTTAGGTTAACTGGTGACTCTAAATTGAGCGTAGGTGTGAATGTGAGTGTGAATGGTTGTCTGTGTCTATGTGTCGCCCTGTGATGACCTGGCGACTTGTCCAGGGTGAACCCCGCCTTTCACCCGTAGTCAGCTGGGATAGGCTCCGGCTTGCCTGCGACCCTGTAGAACAGGATAAAGCGGCTACAGATAATGAGATGAGATGAGATTTCATGATGTAGAGAAGTACCAAATGGGCAAGACTGTCAGCATCAGCTTTGCAAGGTTCAGAATGATTTGAACCAGCAGATGGCGTTTTGGGCCATTTTCAACCCCTAAAAATATGGTGATTTATAAGCACGCCTCTGCTTCCACTCTTAAGTCCTTGGATGCCGTTTGTCATTCTGCCCTGAGGTTTATTACTCGTGATGTGTATGGTATTCATGATTGCATCTTATATGAAAAAGTCAGGTGGCCTTGTCTACCTGTAGAACATGATGGGGATATGTTTTTGTTCATCTATAAGGCCCTTGTTGGGAAGCTGCCATCATTTAATTTATCCGACCACCTGGAACTTTTTATAATGCACCCTTTAAAATGAATTCGTTGGCAACCGTTGGTTGTTTTGAGTCCATGATCGCCATCATTTAGTTTCTGTTTGTGCCTGTTTTAATTGATATATCTTGTATCCTTGATTAACTGTATTTGTATATTTGCTTTATTGGATTGTTTTACAATGTGTGTCTTTATTATTTGTATCCTTTTAAGAGGGCTACCCCTCGATGATTTTTTTTGAGGTTAAATAAATTATATCGTGAGTGAGTTAATCATGAGGAACTGTATTCTAAAGAAATATTATGAGAAATAATAAGCATATTTGGACCAAACAGTTCTCGGGCCTCACTGAGAGGAACTACCCACTGGGGAGCTCGCCCAAGAACTACACATCTACAAGGGCTTTGTTTTGTTTGCGTTTGCACCGCCAGTAGGAACGCTGAAGTGATGCAAGTCAGCTTGCTTACGTGACGTTAGTAGGAAACACTGGCAAGGATTTTTATATTTTGCGTCGATGCATCAAAATTGCGCTGTATTTCATCCATCACATATGCACTCAATAAAACCTGGGCTTCACTGTTGGTCCATTTGTTCACGATTTTTTTCCCATTTAACACTAATATTAAGAGCTGTTGTTTACACGGATAACGTTTTACATGGATTTTTAAAAATGGTGGTTGCCTGCACTGAATTGGCTCATGCTTGACTAATCACTGTACTCTTACATCACTCATGGTTCCCCTTGTGCTGGGAGAGAACCTACCCTGAAGTAGGAGATAAAACATCCCCCAAAATGGCATTGTAAGAACTACAATCGTTCTCAATTCCTGCAATGTGGACACATGAAAAAGGGGAGAACTTCCTCCAACATTTCTAAGAACTATGATAAAGTTCCTCCGGTCCTAAGGTGTCTTATATCATGAGGAACTATACGTATTTCCATTTCAGCCCTATTACCTGAAGAAAAACACAGGAAGTGAGCTGACAATCAAGAAATATAAAATGCATAAATGCAAAAACAGCATCATGATGACTGTCCACAGAAAAGGAGAGAAAGTATTGGCACCCAATCGTTCTGAAATTTCCTAAAGCACACATTTCATTGATTGCTGAAATCAGTCACTTCCTGTATCGTCCTGATAAAGCTGTGAGCGCACACTGCGAGACTCCTCCTCTGCTGTAGGAGCCGAGTTCACACACGTCTCTCCGAGCAGACTTGGGATAAAAATAGCGGAGTGTGTGTGTGTTGATGACGCATCACTCGCACTTGGGGAAGAGAGAGGAGCCATGGGTGAGCAGGGAGCAGACGGTCAGCTTCTCCTCATCATCTGCACACACACTGGGTTTACACAGCACCACTTTCACACGGATTTCTGACAGACATCGTAAAGGAACGTCTTTGACGCACTTCCGTTTTAAAATATTGCAGGCCTTGAGTTGTTTCTGTCAGTGAGACAGAAATCTGTCCTTCTCGCTCATGATTATTTCTATATTTATTAAAGAATTTTGTTTTATATTTAACAGTTCTCGTCTTGCCTTTGTAGTGGTGTACGCAGGACAAATGTACTGTATATAAGGTTTCTCCAGTTGGCTGGAAGAGTCTTTGCAAGTGTTCATACAAATCTGATGAATGTCACTGATGTTCATCCTCAGGAGGTCGGTTTATCACCATGACAACAAAGCTGTGTCACTGTGAGAGATTCGTGATTCAAGTCTCAGTGTGACAGCGTTGCCACGACGCTCGTCTGGAGGACACCAAACTCAACATGATTATGATGGAGGATTGTTCATTTATTTATTCATTAACGTTATATTAAATAACATTGCACTCCTCATGCAGCGAGTTACAAAGCTAGCACACATGCTAAAAGGCCAGAAGAAATATCCTTACTAGCTTAAGAAATTCACTTTAAAGAACAAGAAGAAACATTCCATGTTTTTGTCTTCTTCACTTTTTAAAACATGTCTTTGCTAGACAGAAGATCGATACTGTTGTTATACTGAGTTTTTTATTAATCGCATATACTTTAACAATGATCTTAGTTACAGATTTCAGCCCAGATTTATTTGAGATCACGTCGTACGGTGTAATAATCTTAAAGAGGACCTGAAACAGTTTAATTTTGATGATAATGATGATTTTGTCCAGAACTGTGTTGGAACTAAATGTGATAAATTTTTAGATATAAAACGATTTCACCTCTACTTTTAACAACACTCTATAAACGTTTGGGAACTGAGGAGACCAACTGCTGTAGTTTTGAAAGAGAAATGTTGTCCCATTCTTGCCTGATATACAATTTCAGCTGTTCAGCAGTTCAGGGTCTCCTTTGTTGTATTTTGCGCTTCATAATGCATCAAATGTTTTCAATAGAAGACAGATCTGGACTGCAGGCAGGCCAGTTTAGCACCCATACTCTTACTACAGAGCCACACAGTTGTATTTATGAATCACATTTGACTAGTGTTGTAGTCAAGACCATCTAAACAGAGACCAAGTCATGACCAAGACCAGAGTGCATCAAAATCAAGACAAGTCAAGACCAAAGCTGGCAAGACTGAGTCAAGATCCTGCTTTGTCATCATTTTCTCTCTGCTGACATTACAGCTATGGTCCAGTGCAGCTACACGTAGGCAAACCTCAAAGCAACTTCTTCCTTTTTGTGGCATATTTAGCATACAGAGAGTGAAGACTCTCAAGTCACCCTGTATGTAGTTTCTCCTTCTGTAGTTGTTCTAGTTTGTGTAGGAACACCTTGTCAAGGACTATCTTTTGCAGGTGTTCTAAGGCAGCAAAATTTGGCTGGAGCCATGGCTGTATGGAGGATGCTCACACCTTTTCATTGTCTTCCCACATGTCCAGTGGTGCACATTGCTGATCTGGTGAAGGATGGCGGTCCAGTTCTCCTTAAGCCTGGCCATACTTCCTTCGCAGGTGCTCACACAAGACCAGAGACAGTTTGTTATCATCCTCATCCAGTCATATAGCTTCTCATTGTGGATCTTTTGGTCATAATGCCATTTTTGTTGCAGGACCTTCTGGATGGCGATCACAGACATCAGCACACCTTACTCTGCAAGCTTCAACAGACATCTCCCCATACCTTCAACCTCTAGCCAGTAGCTGTTCTTCACAGTTTCCTGCTCTACCACCAAGACTGACTTATTATCCAGACAAGACCAAGTTCCAAATGGTGTGTTGTTGTCAGGGCTGTCATATCTATTATCCCCACACACAACCAGTGGTTCATCATACACTGCAGGCAGCACAGCTTCATTGTGTGCTGTCTACACATCATTTACCTCAGGGATGACATAAGCCTTCTGAATGTTAACCCATTCTCTCAGAGTTTCCAGACCAATAGTGTAATGCATCTCCAGAAATGACCTGCACTCATTGCCAGGGGCAAAACAAGCTGCAGGGAGTTCCAGGTGTAATCGTGGCCATCAATGCTAGCCTGGGCCCGCCCATCCTAAGCATGACGCAACACGAGGGCCTGTTGCGAGCTTAGTCTGGCCAGGCAAGCTATCTACAGCTCTTCCAAGCTCCCGAAAAATCGGGGGCCAATCAATTTGAGCATCTCCAACGGCCCTGGGTAGAGGCGTGTTCAAGGCAGTGACGTAGTAGAACTGCAACTGGAAGCCATAGATTGTTTACAGAATCTATGCCGGAAGCGGTTCATTCACTAGAAACATTACGAACATGGAGCAAGTTCTCACTGAAAACGGAGCAAAGAACAGCCCTGGAGGTATTTATTGAAAGGAAGGATGTTTTCGCCTTGCTCCCGACTGGCTTCAGTAAGAGTTTAATCTACCAGTTAGCCCCGTCGCGTCATATACGTCAGAGGAAAGAGTGATGTGATTGGTTTAAGCTTCGTCACAGCCTTTTCTGGCTTCGACCAGTAGCAAACTGAGGCATTTCAGGGAGGCGGGTCAACCACGCACTTTGGGAAACGGTTGGGTTTAATATCTTTGCCAGACCAATAGATCGCAGAGCTTTGAAGTCGTGTTAGCCAGACTACATCAACGCATTCTGTCGGAATCTGTAGTCTTTTCCTTCGGGTTGGTGGCTGGACCTGACATTTGCCACAACATTCCCAGTGGCACACACAAAAGACTTTTAGTTCTTGGACAGATATGATGCTCTTTCTGTCCTGCCACCTCGCTCACTCATCACTAAAGCTTTCATCTCATCTCATCTCATCTCATTATCTCGAGCCGCTTTATCCTTCTACAGGGTCGCAGGCAAGCTGGAGCCTATCCCAGCTGACTACGGGCGAAAGGCGGGGTACACCCTGGACAAGTCGCCAGGTCATCACAGGGCTGACACATAGACACAGACAACCATTCACACTCACATTCACACCTACGCTCAATTTAGAGTCACCAGTTAACCTAACCTGCATGTCTTTGGACTGTGGGGGAAACCGGAGCACCCGGAGGAAACCCACGCGGACACGGGGAGAACATGCAAACTCCACACAGAAAGGCCCTCGCTGGCCACGGGGCTCGAACCCGGACCTTCTTGCTGTGAGGCGACAGCGCTAACCACTACACCACCGTGCCGCCCTAAAGCTTTCAAAATCTCTCATTTTTAACTCATCGATCCGTACTCAGAATTTGAGCCCCACTCCACTGAGCTGCCCCGCCCCCTCAATTCTTCAGCACTCAAACATGTGACAGGTTGTGATGATGAAGGTCTGAATTCATATTTTAGATTCTTCAGCGTGCCCAGTGTTTACCTTGATGACACTTTTACACACTATTGTCATTCTCTTAACCAGCTTCGTGAGGGAGTCACCTGGGATACTTTTCAATTAACAGCTGTGTCTCATCAGAAGGTCATTAGTCGACGAGTTTCTTACCTTCTTATTGTGTTTGAGATCAAACAGTAAACAGTAAATAATAAAAATACAGTAAAATAGCCCGATTCCACAACTGCAGTAATCCAGATTATGTCAAGGACCAAACAACTACGTAAAGAGAAACAACATCCATCATTACTATAAACACAAAGTGACTTTTAATTCATAAGAATAAAGAAAAAACGCTGAATCAGAAGGGGTGTCCAAACCTTTGGTCGTACTGTCAGCACCTGGCATGGCGTCTGGGTGGTGCTTCCCAGAGTGTATGTTGTTGCTTTGACTATCTGGTGTAAATTAAAGTGACCCCCTCTCCCCTCCCCTCCCCCACTGAGTCAGTGATCGTCAGTGATGTCACTAGTTAAAAAATGTGAACTAAAGTAGGACTTCCAATCCAATCAACCTCATGATGTCCCATTCTACACTGGAACAGGGCGGAGCTACACTTATTTGAAAAATGGAACTTAGATTAGTTACTATTTTTACGAAGCTTTAAAAGATACAGCTCTAACACGCTCTACACTACAGGATCATTCAGACGAACAGTTTCACCCGTCCCGTTTCTCACCATGAAGCGCTGATACACAGTCATGTGTGTGCTCCTAGGTTTAATTCTCCTGAGGGAGCAATCCAAACACCTGGAGCTGGAGGACCGAGTTTGCACTGTAAAGCTGTGAAGGCCTCTGCATGCTCTTGCGACAAGGCTTTCGCAGATAGCTTTTCGCAGACAGTTGTAATTTATCGTTGAGCGGGGAGTATAGGCGTGCGCGATGTTATTCACCGCCACAATGCAAGGGGGCGCGAAGTCGCTAGGAGTAGTTGGTGGGTGTGGTTAGTGGAGTGTTTATCCTCCAGTTACTTATAATGACTAGAACTTTTTTTTTTATAATGACTAGAACTGGAGTCGTATAGATGTACGTACTTCCTCACTTCCTCGATCAACCGCTCTTCGTGCTGCTCCATCTTCGCTCGTGTTTTTAAAAATGCCGGTCGTGAAAACAAACCAAACCGGGAAAGTAGGGAAGCGGAAGTGCGTGTACAGCGGATGTAGAGTGGACCAATCAGAGCCCTCTTGTCTGCGACGCTGTCTGCGAGGCTTCTGCGGTGGTCACAATTTTTGGGAGGTGCGCGCAGAGCGTCTGCGAAGGTGGGGGGGCTACGCAGACACTGTCTGCGACGCTATCTGCGAGGACTGGGTTGTCAGCATAAATTGGCCTTAAGTGAAGTAAAACCACGCCGGCGCGTGAGCTGACTCACTTCTTAAAGAGGTGGCGATCCAGCATCACTCCATCTGACGTGGACTTCAGGGTCACCTTCAGCATCTCCATACACTCCTTCAGCCGGGGGTCTCCTGTTCTCAGACCTGTGGCCTTCAGTGCCTGGACACACACACACACACACACACACACACACACACATTTATAATTTACTGAGCAGATTTACTAAAGTGTATTAAAACAAACAAACAATGTATATGACAATTAATCAATAGTAAGTGAAATGAATGAATGAATGAATGAATGAATGAATGAAGTTTTGGGCATTCAAAATGTTACAGTTAAAACATTATTAGTAGTATTACTAGTTCATGGTCATTAATAATAATAATAATAATAATAATAATAATAATAATAATATTATACATCAACAACAAATTTATTGCTAAAAACACACTACATACACAGCACAACTTCAATTATTTTGATTATTTATTTTGATAAAGTAAACCTGTAAATATAAATATTATATACAACAAACTAAATCAACTGTATTTTTGAAGATTATAATTTTTACAATTGAAACATTAAAGTGTACCTGAAGTGAATTTTAATTACTAGCTATTTCAAAAGATCACGTGTGATACCAGCGATTCTGTCATGTAATGTTCGTCATAAGCTCTTGTCAAGTACGCGTGAGTTTTAAGTCACCGCTCCGCCAGTCAGGCACGATCAGCGACATGCCGCCTCCTTCATGGGCGGTTCCGGCACCGATAGTGACACACGGTCATTGGTTTGTCCGACTGTCTGGGCTGCAGTGGACTGGTCACTGACCGCGTGCTGCAGACACCAGTCTAAGAGAACACATTATCAACCGATCTGCTCATCAGAAATAGAAGAAATATTTACACTTACTCGAGCTGATCTCTGGCTGGATTAAGTCAAAGTAAAAAAAAAATAATAATAATAATAATGATAAAAAATTTTTTAAAAAGGTGCCGTTCATCATCAGTGTTGCAGTTCTCAAGATTGAACCAAATCGCTGTCCTGAATCATAAAATGAATCATCTGACGGGCATAAAGTCCACGTGCCATCTCACAACAGGTTTTACCTTCAAATAGCCCACATATATCCCTGTATTCCCTAATGGGATGTCAGACAGATTTTATCCTGTTTACGGTGGGCGTTCCCACTGCGAAAGAGAAACCAATCAAAGTCAAAGTGAACTTTATTGTCAATCAGACCATGTAACAGAATTACACAGAGGATTGAAATTGCGTTTCCCCAAACTCCACATGTGCAGTATTAAAAAACTGACACACAACTAAGCATAAAGTGCACACAGACATCAACAGATAAGCAAATTAACACAACATATAGACAGACAGTGGGCATACAGTTCCCAGAATATTCACCGTGATCCAGAAATGTAGTCAAGTTTGAGGTGTTACTGGGGTGCAATAGTACAAGGTGCAGTATGGTAAAGTGCAAAGTGCAGAATAGCAGCATGGAGATAAAGAAGTTTTGTAAACTTGTATGTTCCTGTGCAAAAAAGAATATTGGCATATGTGCATATAAAGAGCATTGTGTAGACATTGAGTTTACTGTTTTGACAGTTTGCTGGTCTTTTGTGTGTGGGGTGGTTATGTTCTTGGAGTTTCCATGAGTGAGTTGAGCAGTCTGATGGCCTGTGGGAAAAAGCTGTTGCTGAGTCTGGTAGTCCTGCAATGCATGCTGCTGTAGCGCGTGCCAGATGGTAGGAGGGTAAACAGTTCGTGTGCAGGGTGGGTGGGGTCTTTGATGATGTTGATGGCTCGTTTGCGGCAGCGGGATGAGTATAGGTCCTGGATGGATGGTTGGGCTGATCTGGTGATCTTCTCTGCTGTCCTCACCACCCTCTGTAGGGCCTTCTGGTCAGCAACAGGGCAGCTGCCGTACCAGACTGAGACTGCTGGTGAGGATGCTCTCAATGGCACCCCTGTAGAAGGTGGTGAGTGCAGAAGGGGGGAGGTCGGCTCTCCTTATCCTGCATAGGAAGTGGAGGCGTTGCCGTGCTTTCTTGACAAGGGAGGTGGTGTTAGTTGTCCATGTCAGGTCATCTGTGATGTGCAGCCCCAAGAACTTGGTGCTTTTCACAGACTCCACAGCACTGCCATTGATGGTGAGGGGTGTGTGTGACATGTGATTTGTCCTGAAGTCCACAGTTATTTCCTTTGTTTTATTGACATTGAGATGTAGAATGTTGATGTCACACCAGTTGATGAGTTGGTGTACCTCCTCTCTGTAGGCTGAGTCATCGTCGTTGCTGATGAGGCCCACCATTGTTGTGTCATCTGCAAACTTGATGATGTGGTTCGAGTTGTGTCTGGCACAACAGTCATGGGTCATCAGCGTGAACAGCAGAGGACTCAGCACACATCCCTGGGGGACCCCAGTGTTCATGATGGTGGTCTCTGAAGAGTTTTTGTCAACTCTTACTGTCTGTGGTCTGTTAGTGAGAAAGTCCAGTAGCCAGTTGCATAGCGGGGTGCTGATGCCTATAGCACTGAGTTTATTCACCAGGTGTTGTGGGATGACCGTGTTGAAGGCGGAGCTGAAGTCGATGAAAAGCATCCGCATGTAACTGGTTTTGTTTTCCAGATGAGCCAGGCTGATGTGAAGTGCTGTTGCTATGGCGTCATCAGTGGAGTGTTTGGGACGGTATGCAAACTGGAATGGGTCAAATGTGGTGGGTAGGCTGGATGTTATATGGGCCTTGACCAGCCTTTCAAAGCACTTCATCGTGATGGGAGTGAGTGCTATGGGCCGGCAGTCGTTCAGTGTTGTGGCTGGGGATTTCCTGGGTAGCGGTATGATGGTGGTGGCTTTGAAGCATGCTGGTAAGATGGCTTGGCTCAGAGAGGTGTTGAAGATATCTGTGAGAACATCTGTAAGTGAGTCAGCACAGTCTCTAAGCACACGCCCAGGTATATTGTCAGGACCAGCAGCTTTCCTGGGGTTCACCTTTTGAAGGGTCCTCCGCACGTCAGCAGGGTCCAGGTGAAGTGTTACATTGTCCGAGCAATGAGGGGTTTTTGTTGGTGTGGTGGTGTTGTTTTCTTCAAACTGGCTGAAGGTGGTGTTAAGGGAGTTTAGGAAGTCTGTGCTGTCCTCACACGGTGGGGGTATTGGCCTGTAATCGGTTACTGACTGGATGCCCTGCCATAGGCGTCTGGGGTCTTTTGTGTCAGCGAAGTGTGATTGGATTTTCTGTCCATAGGCACGCTTGGCTGCTCTCACGCCCCGGTTCAAGTTGGCCCTAGCAGTTCTAAGAGCTACTTTGTCCCAGGACTTGAAAGCAGTATTCCGTGCTCTCAGGAGCTCACGTACCTCCCTGGTGAACCGGGGTTTTTCGTTGGCCCTTGTGGTGATGTGTTTGATGACGGTCACATCTTCCATGCATTTGGATATGTATCCCGTCACAGACTCCGTGTATTCCGTTATGTTGACATGCTGGTTGGTAGTGGCAGCCTCCCTAAAAACATTCCAGTCTGTGCAGTCAAAACAGTCCTGAAGAGCTGAGGTAGCCCCCTCTGGCCATGTTCTGATCGGTTTCAGATGGCTTGTTCCTGGTTAGCAGTGGTCTGTAAGCTGGAATTAGCATAACAGAGAGATGGTCCGAGTTTCCCAGGTGGGGGTGGGGAACAGCTCTGAATGCCTGTTTAATGTTTGTGTAGACCTGGTCAAGAGTGTTCTCTCCCCTAGTTGCAAAGTCCACATATTTGTGATAATGTGGGAATACTGTCTTCAAATTGGCCTGATTGAAATTGCTAGCGATTATATAGACAGAGTCCGGGTTAAAGTCCTGCATTGAGCTCACAGTCTGATACAATGTAGACAGTGCGTCCTTTGTGTTCGCACTGGGAGGAAGGTACACAGCTGAAATGTTGATGGCTGAGAATTCTCTTGGCAAGGAGACTGGACGACATTTAACTGTTAGAATTTCTATGTCCTCAGAACAGTGACTTGAGATAACTTTGACATTAGTACACCAGTTGTTATTGAAGAAAATGCACACACCACCTCCCTGAGATTTACCGCTGAGAGCGTGGCTCCTGTCCGCCTGGAATGTTGTTAGTCCATCCACCTGAATGGCGTTGTCTGGAACGGTGTGATTAAGCTATGTCTCAGTGAGGATGATGGCGCTGCAGTCTCTCACCTTTCTTTGTGTAATTAAACCCAGTCTGAGGTAGTCCATTTTGTTTTCCAGCAAACGAACGCTGGATAGCAGGATTGAAGGAAGTGAGGGTCTGTACGGTTTAGCTTTTAGCCTGGCGCTGATACCCGCTTGACTGCCCCGCTTGCTGGGTCTAGCACACCGCTTGCAACGCATGTTAGGTCTCTCCCACCGCTTGCGTTGCCTCCAGTGTCGGCCGGTGGCAGGAGGAGAGTCCGCTGCCTTGCAGGCCCCTGGGTCTTGCCGGTGTAGAATGCCTAGCTCGCCGAGTGCTTTGGGTTCCAAAGCCATCATAACTCCAGAAAGATCGTTTGAAAAGTTGCAGTTTCGTAGTCCGAAACCGAAAGAGTGAAAGTGATTATCATGCCGTGACCACCCCTGTGTCACTCACTCGTTCACTACTCCCTACTCCCTGCGAGTGCACTATATAGGGTGTAATAATCCTCGCTATCATTTCAGACAGCACTACAAAATGGCATCCTCACTATACAGTGCCCTACGTAGTGAGTAGGGAGTGATGTCGGACACAGGGCGTGTGAATAGTCTTTTATGAATGCAGAAGTGCGCGCTCTGGTGTGACTGAGGAAGGGGACAAGTTTTATGTTTCATCTAATTTAGGTCATTTAAACTCTATAATATGATTTGGCAGTGGGAAGAGAGGAAAGTGTAAAGTTTCAATATGTTTATCATGCTTGTACAGTATGATAAAAAATTAAAAGATATTTCTCTCAATCCATGACCTACTCATTCTAAACCTGTCGAGCTTCACCGGTGAAGCTCAACCAAATCTACTTGCACATAACGCCATGAAATAATAGATATGTGTCATAGAATAAAGATCTATGACAAGTATTCGATCTATATTTATTCAATGTGTTCTGAAGTTACTGGACTGGGAATCTCGACCCACAGAACACTGCTTGTTTACTCGCACCTGATAACCCAGAATCAACGACTGTACGCCACTTCCGGCCAGCAACGGCTGCTCCCTGTGGTTCTGCCTCCGCGGGTAATTCACGGAATAAAATTCTCCACAAAAGTGCTTTTATGGTGGGTTTTTTTGACTGAATGTGCGCATCGTCTTTTGTCTATAAGTAATACATAAAGCACGATTAATGTTGTAAGCATGACCAGCACCGGTACACTTTAATAATAATAATAATAATAATAATAATAATTTGTGCTGGAATATGGTGCAGCATGCACAGCACAGCTTTACTATTATTACCCATCCATTATCTGTAGCCGCTTTATCCTGTTCTACAGGGTCGCAGGCAAGCTGGAGCCTATCCCAGCTGACTACGGGCGAAAGGCGGGGTTCACCCTGGACAAGTCGCCAGGTCATCACAGGGCTGACACATAGACACAGACAACCATTCACACTCACATTCACACCTACGCTCAATTTAGAGTCACCAGTTAACCTAACCTGCATGTCTTTGGACTGTGGGGGAAACCGGAGCACCCGGAGGAAACCCACGCGGACACGGGGAGAACATGCAAACTCCACACAGAAAGGCCCTCGCCGGCCACGGGGCTCGAACCCAGGACCTTCTTGCTGTGAGGCGACAGCGCTAACCACTACACCACCGTGCCGCCCCCAATTATTATTATTATTATTCTTACTGAGGATTGTTTTATAAGCAGAACCTGCTGTAGAACCACAGAATGAGTCTGAACCGAGTACGAGCGGAACACTTGTTTATTAATAGACAGGTGTTTTAGATTGGACAGAGGAATCTGATCTAATTTCCTCCTGTATGATAGAGAAGCAGTTTTTATGACGTATCGGTATACGATACGCAGGTCACGGCGTGTGATCCAGTGTACACAGGTCCGAGTGTGATAAACTGTACAGGTTAGATAACCTCAGAGTAAACAAACACGACTCTGAGCCTGACGAGTGTACACACACACACACACACACAATAAAAAAGTCCCTCCTTTTTGTAATTTTACGTGATTAGTTTTGACTCGGGTCTCTTCGTCCAGCTGAACCCGGGGTCTGAGGTGAGCTTGAGCGTACACGTGTGCACGCCGGAATGACGTCAGCGCACCACACTGCAGGGAACGTTCTGGGATTTAACCTTTATTACACTCAACTGGAAATGGAAACCCAGGACACATGTTCAGGCCAGGCTTATATTCACTGTGTGTGTGTGTGTGTGTGTGTGTGTGTGTGTGTGTGTGTGTGTGTGTGTGTGTGTGTGAGAGAGAGAGAGAATGAGATGACGACGGCTGACCGTTATAAATTTGTGGGCTGGAATCTTCTCCTGACCCTCAGCAATGGTGTAGAAGAGCAGATCCTCCAGACTTGGCATGATCCCTGCCTTCCTTCTCCTGAAACACACACACACACACACACACACACACACACACACACACACACTCCTGTAAACATGCTGTTTCCTATTTAATAAATAAAGTGTAAAACACAAGTGTGCCGTACAGAACAAAACAAAGTGAAGTGAGAAGTGACAGAGCCGTTGCTATGGAAACGATAACGTTGTAGAATGAGTGCACTAAATGGGGATGAATCACCACGTCCCGACCAATCAGAGTGGAGCAGCGGGCAGCGCTGTGGTGTTCGGAGGGAACGAGCCGTGTGTAATGACATGAGCAGTGTGAATGTGTCGGATTTGGGAGGAGATTAAAGCTCTGTGTCGTGACCATCTTTCTCACGGAGCTATCCAAACACACACACACACACACACACACACACACACACACGCACATCAGCATAATCACTAAACTGGTGAGTGGAGGAGCAGCTCGTCCTGTGGTTAATAGTTTTTGGAATAAAATCTCGTGAGGTTTGTTGGTAATTTATCTGTAAATCCTCAGTAAATATCACACATCAGTAAAAGTAGCTTAAACACAATACAAATCACAATACGATATTTTTAACCATAATCACTCAGCTCTGACTCAAAACACACGGAATGGAATGAAGTGAAATGATACTTACACAGAGCACACACAGCCACAGCACGCGGGGACGGAGCACAGAGACACAGAGCACAAACACAGATGAGACACGTTACACACACACACACACACACACACACATTATACACACATCATGATGCAGGAATATGAAACACAATTCAACCTTTAAATTACAAATATTTAGAAAGGAAGTGATGCAAAATTAACACGACACTTCAATCCAAAATAATTATCAGGGCTCAACATTAATGGTAGTCCGACTGTCCGGGACAACCAAACATCAGGTCAAATCCCCATCTGCCAGTCCACAGGGACGAGCTGAATGCACGTTTAAAATCATTTTTAAAGTAACTATTCAAGATTTACATCAATAAAGTTCCAATAAAACCAGTTCAACCCCCTCAGTGACCCGGCTGTGTTACGGTTTACGAAATTCTGGGGAAGCCGAGTACAGCAGGTGTGTGTAAAAATAACCACGGCATAATATCTAATTATAGATTATTAGAGTTTCATCGAAATCTGAGAAATGGTGATCAAATACCTCAATAAAATAAACATCTGTGGTGAATCTTCATTTCATTCTGACTTTTTATTTGTATTTTTCTTTTATATGGTTCACATTAACCATCGCTGATGGGGTAAAATATTTCGGGGGAATTTTACGACAGCAAAAGCCAAACTCTGTCACGGTTTGTTTTCACTGACGGTGTGACTCTGTCCCCCTCATCATGCCCGGCTCATTTTCTTTAAATTAATTTATACTTCAGGTTTTACTGGATTAATGAGGATGTAACTTTATTTTCTGCAGAAGCTCTGAGTTTGGGAATCTAACTCTTAAAACTGTAGCTCAGGTACGGGGTTAGAACACACACACACACACACACTGGAATGGGCAAAGAATCATTCAGGGCTTCTTAAAATTCTTATAATCTCAGAATATTTATAATCCTCTGCCTGGTGGAGAAAAACAGATTTTGTGTGTGTGTGTGTGTGTGTGTGTGTGTGTGTGTGTGTGTGTGTGTGTGTGTGTGTGTGTGTGTGCCCTCAGTAATATCCTTATCCGTGTTATGGATTAAATGTTTTGAGAAAGCGTTTATTGCTGTGAGAAAGCCGAGTGTGTGGGTGACGGTGGGGTTCTGGGGCGTTCAGACACAGCGGTGCACATCAAACTGCTTTCATAAAAATTTCTCTCCAAGTCTCTGGGCTGTTTGCAAATCTTTACTGAAGGGAAACAGAAAATTTACTTCACAATCTAAACACGGGGCTTTCGATCGTTTCTGTTTATTGTTCCAGTTAAAGTTTGATTTTTATTGAAAAATTATAACTCATTAAAGCAGAACGATGATCAGAACTCTACCTGCTTTTAGATTAACTTCATTAATCACTTTCCTTTCGCTGAACTCATAAATACACGGGAATAAAACATTTTATGGTCAGGACAAGGGAAGGCTCTCACTGCTGCTCCGACTGGCCGTGGGGTGGCGGTGGCGGCGGTGGCGGCGGTGGGGAACTCAGCCCAGTAAGTTACAGCACATTTAAAGAATATCCAGCGTTTTTAATCCCACCTGCACTTCAGAAGACAGAAAGCAGGTGAAGTCAGAACCACAAACCCTGAGAAACGACATGGTTACCAGGCAACAGTGAGTGTTTTGCATCGGCTGGCAAAGCGTGTGCGCGAGTGTGTGCATGCGCGTGCATGTGTGTGAGCAGACGCGAGAGCAGCAGGTCGAGAGACTGAGCGAAGCTCGGAGGAATCGCAGTCAACTGAGAGGGATGACGCCTCGTTTCCTGGAACGGTGAAGACAATTTAGTGCCATTACTGCCGATATAGAAGCCATTAGACATTACCGCACATGCGCACACACACACACACACACACAGAGAGAGAGAGACAGAGAGAGAGAGAGAGAGAGAGAGATATGCAGTAGGCCAGAGCCACGTGGTCTTCTCAGGAAGCTAACACACTGTAATATGAGAGTGGAAGAAGGTCAGGAGAAGCGATGTGTGTGTGTGTGTGTGTGTGTGAGATGCTCCTATTTGTAGCCCCCTTCACATATGAAACCTGTTAATGCAGAAGCTAAGAACAACACGTTATAGAGACCGTTTCATTCTCGCTCAGTGTTCCAGCCCAGTAAAGTAGTGGGTGTGGCCAAACTGGAGATCACGCACAATTCATTCCAAATTCCAGCCGTATCTGCTGCTGTCTGGTTTCATTACTGTACTGGATTTGTATCTGGTGGCTTTACGGGGCACAGTATGAATGATCTCACTCTCTCTCTCTCTCTCTCTCTCTCTCATAGGATTGTGGGTAGTGGGTGAGAGTGCTACACACGTTATTTAACAGACATTTCTCCCGTCTGACCCTGAGACCCGGGTGGACGTGCACGCCAGAACACTCCGTTGCTATTGAGGAAGTCCGAACTGCATTCAGTGATCAAGGTGGGGGAGCAAACACCAGATCAGCTTCTCGGATGAACAGAGCGGTGGTGGTTTTTCTCGCCAAGGCTGAAATGGTTGATACACTAATCACACAGAGGTTAACGATAAACAACACATATGTACCTGCGTTTCCACTTTCCGGTGTGTCTCAGAAAATCACATTATCTAACGTGCCTCCTTTACTTAAAACTGAAACCCTGAAGAGTGCATTCGAACACTACGGAAAACTAAAGCTGTGCTGCCTTTCAGAGTTTTCAAGTGTAGGTCATGAAAAGAATTTTCCCGACACCCAATTATTTTTGTTTAGTGACCGAAAGCTACTGAATTTGAATCACAGACTTCCAATTTTATTAGTTTTTTTTTCCGAATAGAACAATGACTTCAGAGCCACGTGGCCCCAAATTCTCCGCTACTTTTTCCTGCTTCACCATGACCCAATTCAAGATACTACGTCATGCATCACGTGGTGGGCTTTCCCCGTTCACGCAAGGCATTGTGGGATACATATTTGAAACAGGAGAGAAAAATGGAGGACGTGAGTGTGCGAATGAAACGTGAAAGAGCGACTACAGTAACGGAAAGAAAGCGAGAAGAAGAAAAGACGTTATGTTCTATATGAAGGAAAGGAAACGCAGGACCAAACTAATAAATATGGGCGCTCAGCGAGCACCTCGGTGTGATCAGCTGTTCGTTTAGCGACAGAATGATGGAACTGTCAGTGCACGCTCAAAGGGAAACCTGTAGATGGCAGTAATGCAACACTGTGGATGCCAGCTGCTGTAAAACCCAAAAGAAGAAGAAGAAGGTAAACCTGCGCATGCGCACACGGACTTCCTCTGTCTGCTTGACTGCGCCAAGCGAGCGATTTCATGCACATTATTTGCTTTAATCCCCTCAAATTAAATAACTTCCCAGCCACAGAATGGCCTGAGATTTTGTGAGATATTACAGAAATAAACAGATATGGGTCAGTCCATGAAATGATGTTACTTTTCATTGGTCCGGGTTTACATAATCATTTCATCTTTAATTTCCATGATTTAAAGAAATATTTAGCAGATTATCCATAAATATTGTTTGAAGAAATAAAATAAATAAATAAATGAAGTTTTCTTTTGAAATAAAGAAATGTGAAACATTTTCTTCCCCTGTGACTGGACACGGATGACACGTTTTTTGTGACATGGAATATTTGCTGACTTTGAGCTTAAATAAACCTTCATTACTTTCTGAGAATTTCAATAAAATTAGTTTCATGGTACTTGCAATTTAGTTTTACACTCACATAATAAAGTTAAGAAGGTTCTATAAACTATTTAGCTTCGAATTCATCCACTAAAAATAGGTTGTGAACGTAACATTGTGATGTCCTACCGCGTTACGTTAGAAACCAGGCTTATAAAAAATGATAAAACGAGTTGAAATCATGATTGATGTTTTTAATATAAAGAAGAATATACTATAAAATGATGTAGGTAGAAAGAAATTTAAACAAACGGCAATAAAAGAAATTATCGATGTTTTTTCTCACATCCTAACTTAGCGTCCACTCACTTCCTGGTTCGTTCACAACCTGCGAGACCTATTTACTCAATCTAGGTCAGCTGACCTGACGCGAGAGAACTTCTCGCGGGACCTCGCACACCACAACACGTGCTCTCGCCGCTATCAAGGATGAAACTGTTTCCTGTTAATGACTGTTGTTATTGTTCAAATCTTAAAGAGATTTTATGAAGTTTGTGAAATACTGGTATTTCATATTTTCAGTGTTTATGATGTTGAACTAATATTTCTAATGAATTCTTATTCAGTGTTAATGTTTAAAGTAAGCAAATAAAAGCAAAAAATTGATTTTATCAATATTTTTCCTTTATTTTTAAAAGCTTGTTCGTGTCCTTGTTACATTAGCAACCGGGTAAATATTTATGGATTTTATCATACATTGTAGAGCAGGAGTTCTCTTAACAACTATGTTATATTTTCTTATATGGTCAATGCTTCATGGAAATAAAAGTTGTTTTCAGTTGTAAATTGTTTTAAGTGACTCCCTCTATGTCACATTTTGGTAACCCCATTTCATGGACTGACCCATATCACAATCACCACATTTCACACGCAACTAAATTTCACCGAGTTTATGAAATCGAAAGGCCGTCTAGCTTTAACAGCCCAGATTAAAATGATTCCTTTGAGTTTGAAAACCCCTGAGATTAAACCCGTGTCTTTGCACCGGTTCACCAACATGACCCTCAACTCAAAGCACAAGCCGCCGAGTCTCTCCATTAAATTAACGGTAGAGGGCAGAGATCGCACCGCCTTTATCAGCTCTGAACAGACGAGATGTTCTGAGTGTGTAAACATGGCCATGTCGGACAGGGTGTCTGCACAGGACCGAGAGCAGCCAGGCTGAGGCGCAGACACACCCAGCACACGCTGAGCACCTGAGCGAGTCCTCAGCACACACAGCGCCGCTAACGACTTCCACTGAGCAAGCAGAGGGAAAAAAACAGTGCGGTGATCGTTCTTCTGCTGTCGCTGCTCCCAGACTGCGGAACAATCTGCCCCCCGACATTCGCACCACTACTGATCCCAGCCTTTTCAAATCAAAGTTGAAGACCTACTTTTTTTAGATTGGCATACAATCCTGACTAGGGGAGTCTTGTTTTTGAGGGGTGCTTCGTTTCGTCTGTTTTATTTCATGTACGCGTACTTCTGAAAGGCTTTTGGTAATCTGCAGCACGGTGGCACCTTCCGCACTCAAAACCTCTGTTTTTATGTGTTTTGGTGTTCTCTTTTATGGCTTCAATGTAAAGCACTTTGGGTACCTTTTGGTTATTGTAAAGGGCGATATAAATAAAATTTGACTGATTGATTAAAAAAAAACAAAAAACACAACAACCCACCCACACCTGCCCCCACTAATCAACCCAGTACAGAAGATCACCATCACACTGCGAACACAGTGTGACAGTGAGACAAAGAACAAGCTCGACGACATCGAGAGCAGCTCTGATCAAGACACCGAGATGTCGGAGGTGCTCACCAGATTAATTAAATCTTTTAACAGTTCTCAGTTATACGCTGGGTCACAGAAACTCATTCTTAGATTTGACCAAAGTGCTAGAAAATCCTAAATTGATGCTTTCTTCCTAAATTTATCACGTTTTTATCTATCCTGTCACGTAGCCATGCAGCACGCAGCCCTCGAAGAACCTGAGCACCCAAAGCGATACCGCTTAAAGAAACTAATGCCAAAAGTAAAAAGAATGATGATTCAATGCAAGTGCAAAAAGAAGAGACACTGTTAATCAAAGATAGAAGAACAGCAGGGTCACAGCCAACCACAACACATCACCAGATGAGCTGAACGAGTTCTATGCTCGCTTCGACACCCTCAACACCAACCAACACAGAGGGATTCTACCAGCAGAGGCAGCACAGAGCTCTTCACCCACTGTGACCATAACCGAGGGGAGCAAGGGCTTCAGGAGGACTAACCCCCGAAAGGCAGCCGGACCTGGCAACATCCCCGGCCGTGCTTTGAGGGTCTGCTCCACACAATTAGCAGAGGTCTTCACAGACATTTTCAACCTGTCCCTCTCCATGTCATCAGTGCCCACATGCTTCAAGACCACCACCATAGTGCCCCTCCCAAAGAAAAACAATATAAAGCCTGAATGACTATCGCCCAATTGCACTCACTTCAGTTGTAATGAAGTGTTTTGAGAGGATAGTCATGTCACACATCAAAAAGGACATACCAGACACAATAGACCCCCTTTAATTCGCATATCGTCAGAACCGTTCAACTGATGATGCCGTCAATGCAGCCATCCACACAGCCTTGTCACACCTGAAACACCGGGGCACCTATGTTCGAATGCTGTTTGTGGACTACAGTTCAGCCTTCAACACTGTCATCCCCAGCAGACTGACAGAGAAGCTCTCCACCCTTGGACTGCCATCCTCCCTCTGCTGCTGGGTCCTGGACTTTCTCACAAACAGACCCCAGGCTGTCAGTACCAGAGTCAGTACCAGAACATCCAGCACCAAGACAGTGAGCACAGGGACCCCCCAAGGCTGTGTGCTCAGTCCACTCCTGTATACCCTCTTCACCTACGACTGCACCCCCACCCAGAGCAACACTTCCATCATCAAGTTCGCTGACGACACCTCTGTCATTGGGCTGATCACCGGTGGAGATGAGAGAGCCTACAGGGAGGAGGTGGCTCAGCTGGTCTCCTGGTGCCAGGAAAATAACCTCTCCTTGAATGCTGAGAAGACCAAGGAGATGATTATTGATCCGGGGAAGAGGAGGAGAGACCAGCACGCCTCACTGCACATCGACGGGACACAGGTGGAGAGGGTGAAAACATTTAAATTCCTCGGAACTCACATCAGTGAGGATCTCACCCGGACACACAACACACAGCAGACCATCAAGAAGCCTCAACAGAGACTTTTCTTCCTGAGGAAGCTGAGGAAATTTGGACTGCCCACCAAACTCCTCAGCAACTTCTACAGGTGCACAGTGGAGAGCGTCCTGACAAATTCCATCACTGTGTGGTACGGGAACTGCACAACTCAGGACAGAAAGGCTCTCCAGCGTGTCATTAAAATGGCACAGATCATCTGTGGAGCTGTCCTCCCCCCACTACAGGACATTTACAACACCCGGGTCACAAAAAGGGCACAGAGCATCATCAGGGACCAAACACACCCACAACACAGACTATTCACACTCCTACCATCTGGCAGATGCTACAGGAGTGTGAAAGCAAGGACTACTAGACTGACAAACAGTTTTTACCCCCAGGCCATCAGGCTTTTGAACCACTGATTATAATCACCATCTACCTCTATATTTCCATCAGGCTTTGAGCCACGGATTAAATTAGCAATTTTGCACAAGACATTGCACAGTATATCTACCTCTATGTTTGCACATTGTTTGCCTCTCCTTTTTTTTTTAAATGTTATCTTCATTTTTCACTCTACCTTTATATTTTGCATTCCATATGCACTTTATATTTTATACTTCATATATATAAATAATTTATTCATTTTTATATTGGTAAGCATAGTTTGGTCGGGCAGTTGCAAAATAAGAGTTTCATTACCCAACAATAAACCGCTGTGTCTGTTATTGTGTATATGACAAATAAAAATCTTGAATCTTGAAAAGAAATCACCATATATTCCTCAGTGCTAATTTTAAGCTCCTCATTATGGCATCTCTAAACAAACATCGGCTCTCTTAATATCAGCGGCTGTCGTAGTGCTGAGAAGAGGTTCAGTCTTTTCAGCTTTTTACCTCTAAAAAAAGCAAGCATTTTCTTACAAGAGACCTGCACAGACATTAACAATCAGACACAGTGGCTCAGCGAGTGGAAAGGTCAGGGTTTCCTCAGTCACGGCTCAAACATGAGCGCCGGGGTCGCCATACTGCTTTCCCCAGACATTCAGGAGCAGCCAGTAAACGTAGCAGAAACTGTACCTGGGAGGATCCAGAGAGTAGATACTGATCTCAACAAACTCTCCCTTTCCCTGATCGACATCTACACTCCCAACGTTGGCACAGACCGCATTCAGTTTTTCATTGGTTTGAATAAAGCCATCTCAGACATTCCCCAAGAAAGGATCATTATTTTAGCTGGTGATCTTAACTCCACATTGAACCACAGTTTAGCCCGCAAGCACGATGAACCTCATCCTCACTCAGCAGACACTCAGAACCGTAATACAGAACCACAGCCTAGCAAATGTGTGGAGGGAAACTCTACCCACAGACAGACAGTACACTTGGTTAAAATCCACCCCTGAAAAGATCCACACAGCAAGACTGGATAGGTTTTACACCCAGAGTTCCAACAGAGGCAGGTTCTACAACAGCTACATCCATCCCACTCCACTCTCTGACCATCACTGCATCTCCGTCACTGTCACAACCTCACTGAGCACTTTCCACCAACATCACCGGCACTTTAACAACAGTTTACTACAGGATCACCATTTTATTCACACTTTTACACTTTTCTGGGTTTCTTAGAGAGAGAGAAAATCACAGTACACATCACTAAGTCAGTGGTGGGACATCGGTAAAATCCAGATACAGCTTTTCTGACAACAATATACCAGAAACAACACCAACGAAATCAAGATAATCAGCTTTCTTGAAAAATAAATCCTCAAACTGAGCAGCTCAACAAGCAAAGAAGAGGAAATAACAACCACAGAAAAGCTGGAGCAGAACAAACTTCTTCTGAAACACTTGTACGAAGACAGATCAAGGTGCAATGGTATGAGCCAGGTTCACGCAGTTTAACAAAATGGATTCATCCACTTTCTTCTCACTGGAGAAAAAAGTCAGAGGGAAGAACTTCATCAGCCAACTAAAACTACCCAGTGGACAAGAAACCACTGAAAAATAAAAGAATCTCGCATGCACTATCCTTTTATGAAGAACTGTACAGAAGCCAGCCATGTGACCCTGAAGCCACTGAGGAACTTCTGAGCAGACTACCACAGCTGACTGAATGCGAGAGAAATGAACTTGAACCACTCTAACTCAAAGAATTCAGTGCAGCAGCCCAACGCCTGTCAAACGGCAAGTCACCAGGGCTGGATGGACTGACCTCCGAGTTATACAAGACCTTCTGGTCTCTCATCGGCCCAGACCTGCACTCTGTAATACAAGAATGCACAGAATCCAAAGTTTTATCCCTCAACCTTAGGTGAGCTGTAATCACCTTGCTTCCCAAAAAATGGTGCTCTCAGGAGCTTAAAGAACTGTATCTCTCCTAGGAATAGACTACAATTTTTTTCAAAGACACGAACAACCTGCCTAAACAGATTTCCTGCCACAGTTATCCATGAGGACCAATCATACTGCATCCCAGAACGTTCAATCTTCAACAACCTCTTTCTAGTGCATGTTCTCCCCGTATCTGTGTGGGTTTCCTCCAGGTGCTCTGGTTTCCCCCCACAGTTCACAGACATGCAGGTTAGGGTAATATGGGGCAGCCATGGCCTCACGGTTGGGCTGAAGTACCCTTGAGCAAGGCACCTAACCCCCAACTGCTCCTCGGACACTGTAGCAGAGCTGCCCACTACTCCGTGTGTGTGTGTGTGTGTGTGTGTGTGTGTGTGTGTGTTCACTGCTTCAGATGGGTTAAATGCAGAAACATTTCACTGTGCTTAAGTCTGTGCTTGCATGTACGTGTTATAAATAAAGGCTTACTGGAAGAAAACGGACACTCTACTCTTAGGACAACGGCAGGACAAAAGTCTACCACAACATAGAATCGTGGAATAAAGAAGGACTGCAGATACTGGGAATCTTTTTCAGGACAGTAAGGTACATGCAGAAGAACTGGGACAGACTGGAAAACAAAGTGCTGGAAAAACTGTACAGATGGAGATGGATTCAACCACAATTGTCCTACAGGGGCAGAGTCCTGGTGGTAAACAACTTGGCTGCCTCAAAGCTGTGGCACCATTTGACAGTCCTGGACCCATGTCCAGAACTGCTAGATCAAATTCAGAAGTGCTTTGTGAACTTTGTCTGGAGTGGCCACCATCAGCTACCAGCTGGTGCACCAAGTTTACCATTGTGTGAAGGTGGGCAGAGCCTGATCTGTCTTCCATCCAAAGTGAAGGCCAAGAGGCTACAAACAGCCCAGAAACTGCTGTATGGTCCCAACACTATACGGTGAGTGAGGTTTGGACTCGCAGTACTGAGGTTTGCAGATAGAACGGGGCTTGATAAGCAGATGTTTTTAATGTCCAGCAATCCCACAAAGACTGTGCCTACCAGAACCTTTTATGGAACCATTTTCAAAGCCTGGGGCCAGGTCAGAGTGCACTGGAAAGACCACTATGGCCTGGATGAACCACTCTTAAAACCCCTTGCCATGGTCTAATAGTTAGAGAAGCAGCTTTGGGACCAAACGATTGCCAGTTCGATTCCTTGGGGACCAGCAGGAATGGCTGAAGTGCCCTTGAGCAAGGCACCTAACTCCCAACTGCTCCTCAGGCTGCTCTGGGTATGTTGTACATCACTCTGGATAAGAGCAGCTGCTAAATGTAATGTACAAACTGTGTCCAGGAGTGAGATCACTGCCTTTATATCTGTACGAGTGGGCAAGGTGAGAGACCTCACTGACCAGGAAAAGCAGCAGTGGGTACAAATACCCCAACTGAGCAGAGAGGATTGTGGGTAATATAGTGAAGCCTGTGAAAACTGTTTCCTACATCGCTACGAACCCACATAAGCAACATAACTGGAGGTCCAGAGCAAACGGTTTTTCCAGAGCTGTATATAACCCCCAGCAAAGTCTCAGATAATGACCACACAGGTCAACTGTTCGTATACAAAACAGTCAAAAACATACCTTTCTCAACAGCAATGAAAAACCAACTGTACATCTCCTGCATTAAAAAAAAAAAAACTCCCAAGAACTTACAAGCAGAAGAGACACACACTGGCGAACACACCTGCTCACATCTCCACCTCAGTCCCCTTCATGGAGAGTGCTGTACAAGAGCCTGCTACCTGGAGAGCTGCACTGGAGAGTTCTTCACTCCGCGAGGTCAACTAACACCTTCCTCTCCACATGCAACCTCAGTGACTCTTCCCTCTGCAGGTTCTGTGGATCACCAAACACCGTGTTCCACTGCTTCAGTGACTGCCGCAGACTGGACCCTCTTTTTAACAAACTCCAGAGAACCATCAACAATCTTGGAGTATCCATCCATCCATTATCTGTAGCCGCTTTATCCTGTTCTACAGGGTCGCAGGCGAGCTGGATCCTATCCCAGCTGACTACGGGCGAAAGGCGGGGTTCACCCTGGACAAGTCGCCAGGTCATCACAGGGCTGACACATAGACACAGACAACCATTCACACTCACATTCACACCTACGGTCAATTTAGAGTCACCAGTTAACCTAACCTGCATGTCTTTGGACTGTGGGGGAAACCGGAGCACCCGGAGGAAACCCACGCGGACACGGGGAGAACATGCAAACTCCGCACAGAAAGGCCCTCGCCGGCCACGGGGCTCGAACCCGGACCTTCTTGCTGTGAGGCGACAGCGCTAACCACTACACCACCGTGCCACCATGGATAAATATTTGAAAAGGCAAGGCAAGTTTATTTCTATAGCGCATTTCATACACAGTGGCAGTTCAATGTGCTTTACAGAGGTAAAAGCAAAACAGTAAATAATAAAAAATTAAATTACATAAAAGAAAGGGGGAAGAAGAGAGAAAAAAATAATTAAACAATAGTAGAAATAAAATAAAATGAAGTAAAAGTTCAGTAAAAAATAGCAGAATAGAATAAAAGTTAAGTAAAGTTTAAAACATGCAGAGACTGTAAAAGTTAAGTAAAGTTTAAAACATGTAAAGATGATGATATTTATCAGTTAGCAGAAAGCATCTGAGAACAGCTTGGTCTTTAGTCTAGATTTGAAGCTGCCAACAGCAGGAGCATTTTTGATGTCCTCTGGCAGTTGGTTCCATAGCTGTACTGCATAGGAGCTAAAAGCTGCTTCACCACACTTTGTTTTAACAACAGGTTTTACCAGTAAATTTTGCTGCTGCGATCTGGTAGATCTGATTGGGTTAGGCTGCTGCAACATATCAGAGAGGTAATTGGGCCCTGTACCATTTAGAGATTTGTACACCAGCAGCAATGCTTTAAAGTCAATTCTGTAGCTTACTGGAAGCCAGTGAAGGGACCTTAGAATTGGAGTAATGTGCTCTGTTCTTTTTGTTCGTGTGAGAACCCTCGCCGCTGCATTTTGAACCAGCTGAAGTCATTTGATGGAAAAGAAAAAGTACACAATCCAAACTGAGTCCTGGAGAAAATTCTGACCCAGATGAAGGCCCTAGTATGAGTAGAGGTCAGAAGAAAGCAAAAAAAGTGATTTTCCACAACCTATCTATGCGAGCTGGGCTTTTCAAGCATGACTGCTATAAAAACTAAAAAAGGAGAGTGACTCAGAGCTGTTAAGGAAGATTCGTGTGTGTCTTTCTTCAATTCCTGCGAGTATATCAGCTTTGTGTTCAACTAAACAGGCCCAGGTTTCACACTAAGTAAGTAAATTGTGAGTAAATTGAGACTAGATGATCATTATATTTCATTATATATACTTTTTGTGACATTTTTGTTTGGTGGTGTGCCGTGGGATTTTTCGAATGTAAAATATGTGCCGTGGCTCAAGAAAGGTTGGGAAACACTGTGTTAATGGATGACAATGATATTGGTTTTTATTGGTGATCAATAACCATAAACCCAACCCTCTTGGTGCTTGTAAGTATGTAAATATTTTTATTTTCTTTTAAACTCCAACACTGTTGTAAATAAAGAGGACATAAAAGTCAAAAAGTCTGTGTGTGTGTGTGTGTGTGTGTTATACCCATGCCATTCTCAGGTTGAGGATTAACAGTTAAAGCTTTAACTGACAGCTCCACATCTGTGCGTTTATGGGTGTTAAGTGTTCCACTTGTGTGCGATTATGTGATCAGGTTACAGCGATTAGTTCTAATCCCAGCTATTAGTCTGAGAATGCACCGTGTGTGACAGGAAGAGCTTGACAGGAAGTGATACGGCTCACTGCGATACACTCCCGATGCTGTCCTGAACCAGACATCCTGAGCAACTTTCTGGAAATGTGTCGAAGCGAGCCGCTTCATTATAATGATCTTTATCCCAGAACATTCTCTTCTCGTCAGGAACCAGAACAATGAGCACATCGCGATTGTTAATACAGAAACTCAGTAGAGATTTTAAGGGTAATTACTTATAGAAGAAGCAGCAGCCTTTGTCACATGAACACTCAAGCACAGTGAAATTCATCCTCTGCATTTAACCCATCTGAAGCAGTGAACACACACACATGAGCAATGAGCACACACATACCCCTTTTCCACCAAATCAGTTCCAGTGCTGGTGCTGGTTCACAACTCATTCAACTTGCGAGCCAGCTGAGAACCAGTTTGCTTTTCCATAGCTCGTGGTGCTAAGGGAAGCCACGTCATTACGTCACTGTATACGTCGCTGTATACGTCAGTTACGTCGCTGTATACGTCAGTTACGTCGCTACGTTTGCATAAACCTTGGCGCGAACATCGAAGCAAAAACAACACGGAAGAAGCAGCAGCAACAACAACAATAATAATAATAATGGATGACTTCGCGTTTGTACAGCTGCTGCTTCTTGTCGCTTAAAAATGGCGATCTTTCGCAGTCTTATTGTTGTTGGTCTTAACAACTCCGCCCCCCTGCTGATGTAAGCGGTTCTTTCCTCTGGCCCAGCAGAGAGTTGGTGCTAGCCTGGAACTGGTTTTTCTGGCCCCAGAGCCAGTTCTTTGTCAGTGGAAACAGAAAACCCGGTTCCAAACTAAGCACTGGCCCCGAACCAGCCCTGGAACTGCTTTGGTGGAAAAGGGGCAACACATACCCAGAGCAGTGGGCAGCCATGCTACAGCACCCAGGGAGCAGTTGGGGGTTAGGGGCCTCACTCAAGGGCACATGTTAATCTCACCACGTCTTTGGACTGCTGGTCTGAGAACAGACTTCTGAACAGTGCACCTTTCATTCATACTAATGAATGTTCCACATGAGCAGGGTTGCCAGGTTCCAGCATATAACATCCACATATTGCAGAAACGAATCACTAATACACACTGTGGTGACTCGGTTCCCCTGAAAAGTCAGAAAATAATAGTCTCCTTTTCCCTCAGTCAGAATATTTTATGCTCATTTTAAAACTTGTACACGGTCAGATCTGATCCACTAATCTGATTGAATGAGCGCCGTTCCGAGTGTGCCGATACTGAACGCTGAAATGAATTCAAGCAAAAGGCCGTTACGCTGAAACCGTTATTACACATACTACAAGCGGTCGTTAGTACAGGTGTGGTCAGACGTTTACATACAGTGACATGAATGTCATCTTGGATATGAACGTCATGGCAATATTTGGGCTTTCAGTAAATTCTCTGAACTGTTCTTTTTCTGTGGCAGAATGATTGTACAGCATACAGCTTTAATTAAAAAATTTTAAAAAATGCCATGAATTTGGTGAAGTTTTAATTTTCTTTGGGTTTTCTGAAATCAACACAGGGTCAAAAATATACACTCACTCACTTCGATTATTAATTCAGAGGTACTGAAACTTACAAAATGTCTCTTATTTTGCCGAGGCCAAGATCTCTTAACTTCCTGTTAGTGATCATGATTGACTACAGCTGGTAGCTTCTCAATGCCTTCATAAAAAGGGTTTGTTTACAGCACTCATTGGATTGACCAACACTTAGTAAAATGGGAAAGTCCAAGGAGCTCAGTGCAGATCCAAGAAAGAGGATCGCAGATACACACAACTCCGGAATGTCTCTTGGAACCATTTCTAAACAACTGCAAATTCCAAGATCAGTTCAAACAACTGTATCGAAGTTATTGTGAGGTGTAGTCACTTTGCTATTGGGAAACAATAGCAATAGTGTGTGAGACCATTGAGTTGAGTTGGCGCATGCACATTCTGTGCTACACATTTCCTGGTTTTCGAGTTGTTTGCGACAAGTCTTTTTTCCGCAAGTGTTGGCATTAATTGCTAATCTTTTTTATTTTTTCTACAAATAATTTTCCAGTAAGGGCGGCACAGTGGTGTAGTGGTTAGCGCTGTCGCCTCACAGCAAGAAGGTCCGGGTTCGAGCCCCGTGGCTGGCGAGGGCCTTTCTGTGCGGAGTTTGCATGTTCTCCCCGTGTCCGCGTGGGTTTCCTCCGGGTGCTCCGGTTTCCCCCACAGTCCAAAGACATGCAGGTTAGGTTAACTGGTGACTCTAAATTGAGCGTAGGTGTGAATGTGAGTGTGAATGGTTGTCTGTGTCTATGTGTCAGCCCTGTGATGACCTGGCGACTTGTCCAGGGTGTACCCCGCCTTTCGCCCGTAGTCAGCTGGGATAGGATCCAGCTCGCCTGCGACCCTGTAGAACAGGATAAAGCGGCTAGAGATGATGAGAAAGAGAGAATTTTCCAGTATCCTCTTCATTTTTTATTGTACTTTCGCTTTCCTTTTACCATTTTTTCCTTTTTTTTTCAGAAGAACACCAAGACTCGAAGCTTTCTTTTTTCTCCTCCTGCGTAAAGACCACAAGCGGAGGCCATCCACATCGGATCTGCTTTAATATCAACAGATCTTCGATTAAGGTACGTGAATCTTTTCATCATGGCACACCTTCAGTCTGTTCAGTGTGCTGAGTGCAGGATGTTTAGTCATTCTTCCTCCGTCGCTAGCAATAGCTTTATTTGTGAAAAGTGCAGATTAGTTAGCGCTCTGACAGAGAAGACTTCAGTTTTAGAAGCACGCATCCAGACTTTAGAGAAGGCCAGTGAGTGTGAGAACAGTGTAGTTTCTGTAAGGGAAAGTCTGGATGCCCTAGGTGGAGTTAGTAATCCCTCAACTCCGGCATTAGAGCCCTTACAATGGGGCGAATGGGTGACGACTCGGCGGCATAAGCGTAGAGCCAAAGCTACCGCTGAGGCTCGCCTACGGGAGCACCACTCCTCTCCGCATCACGTGTCGAACAGGTTTGCTCTCCTTAGTGATGCACCTGCTGAGAAACCTGAAAGAGCTCTGGTTATAGGGGACTCTATCATACGGCACGTGAAATTAGCTCAGCCTTTAGGGGCACCAGCAGCTTTAGTCAGGTGTATACCGGGAGCCAGGGCGCCGGACATAGCAGGTAATCTTAGGATCCTGGGCAAACACAGGTTCTCAAAGATAGTTATCCATGCAGGAGCTAATGATATATGCCTTCGTCAGTCTGAGGTTACTAAGAGTAACTTTGTAGAGGTGCTTAAATTAGCGAAGGTGATGTCCAATGCTGTGGTATGCTCTGGGCCCATCCCAATGTGGTGTGGCGATGTAGCTTACAGCAGGTTATGGTCGCTGAACTGCTGGTTGTCCAGGTGGTGCTCTGAAAACAGTGTGGGCTTTATAGATAATTGGGCTAATTTTGAGGGCACTGCTGGCCTGTTAGGGCGGGACGGTATCCATCCCACTCAAGAAGGTACTGCTCTCATTTCTTGCAGCATAGGTCATAGTCTCAGAACAGGCCTAGTTAATTCCTGACAATCCAGAGCCAAGGCCAGGGAGCAGACAAACAGGCTAAACCGACTGTCTGCTAGCTGCACAGAGTCGTCACTCAGGGTCCACTACATCGAGACTGTGTCTGTTCCCCGAGCTCAACAAAAAGGCAGAAATATTCAGAGAGTTTGTTCCAGTAACCTAATCAATATAAAATTAGATCATACTGACTGTACAGCTGCTGCCAGCACCTTTGATCTAAAGGTGGGGCTATTAAATATTAGATCTCTTACATCTAAAGCGCTAATGGTTAATGAACTCATTACTGATCAGGAGTTTAATGTACTGTGTTTAACAGAAACATGGATTAAGCCAAATGAATATATAGCATTAAATGAAGCGAGTCCTCCTGGATACAGTTATATACACCAGCCTCGTCTAACTGGCAGAGGAGGAGGCGTCGCGGTTATTTATAATGATTATCTAGGCGTTTGTGTGTTACCTGGTTATAAATGTAATACATTTGAAGTTCTTCATACTCATATAATGTATGTAGCCTCGAAAAATAAGTCTACCCAGTTAATTCCATTGCTTATTATTTACAGGCCCCTGGGGCCATATTCTGAGTTTCTTTCTGAATTTGCAGATTTTATCTCAGATCTGGTTATTTCCTGAGACAAAGCTTTAGTTGTCGGAGATTTTAATATTCACTTCGATAACCCAGAAGACCCTTTGAAAACAGCGCTTGTGTCCATTTTAGATTCAGTAGGGATTAATCAGAATGTCATAATGGTGGTCACACCCTCGATCTAATACTAACATTCGGGTTAAACGTAGAAAATATAGTCACACTTCCACAGTCCGAAGTTCTCAGATCATTATCTCATCTCATTCAAAATATGTCTGAGTAATAATATATGCACCTCACCACGCTACTGTATTAAACGTACATTCACGTCAACTACTGCACAGAGCTTTATAAATGATCTCCCAGAGTTATCAACTTTGATTGGGTCACTGTCAGCCCCTGCAGAACTTGATCAGGCAACTGAATGCTCATTCAACATTCCACCATACTTTAGATAATGTAGCTCCTCTTAAAAGGAAAATGGTCAGAGGGAAAAAATTAGCACCCTGGTATAATGATGACACTCACACATTAAAACAGACCACTCGAAAATTGGAACGTAAATGGCATCAAACAAAATTGGTAGTGTTCAAATTAGCGTGGAAGGAGAGCTTCCTGAAGTATAGAAAAGCTCTTAGTGCTGCGAGATCAACATATCTCTCCTCCCTAATAGAAGATAACAAAAATAATCCTAGATTCCTATTTAATACTGTAGCAAAATTAACCAGGAATAAGTCCACTATAGACACATGCACACCTGCAGTATGGAGTAGCAACGACTTCATGAATTTTTTTAATGACAAAATTGAGAATATCCGACAAAAAATTCAAACTACTAATTTAAGGTCAGACAATGTAAGTGACCCTGTAGTTAACAATATAACTGTATCAGATCAGCAATTAGAATGTTTTACTCCCCTTAGAGAAACTGAATTACTTTCATTAATCTCTACATCAAAAGCCTCAACTTGTGTACTAGATCCCTTACCGACACGTCTATTCAAACAGATAATACCTGGAGTAATTGAACCACTTCTAAAAATAATAAATTCTTCTCTTACGATTGGCTATGTACCCAAATCCTTTAAAGTTATCAAACCCCTGATTAAAAAACCTGACCTTGATCCCTGTCAGCTGTCCAATTATCGGCCAATATCAAACCTCCCCTTTATCTCCAAGATCCTTGAAAAAGCTGTGGCACAGCAGTTATGCTCATATTTACATAGGAATAACATCCATGAAATGTATCAGTCAGGATTTAGACCTCATCATAGCATAGAGACAGCTCTGGTTAAAGTAGTAAACGACCTACTGTTGGCGTCTGATCAGGGCTGTGTCTCGCTGCTTGTGTTGCTTGACCTTAGTGCAGCATTTGATACCATTGATCATTCCATTCTTCTGGATAGGCTAGAAAATGTTGTGGGAGTTAAGGGAACGGCTCTCTCCTGGCTCAGCTCTTATTTAACTGATCGCTATCAGTATGTTGATGCAAATGGTGATATTTCTAGACATACTGAGGTAAAGTTTGGTGTTCCACAAGGTTCTGTCTTGGGTCCACTGCTTTTTTCTCTATATATGTTCCCTCTGGGTGATATTATTCGTAAACATTGTATTAGTTTCCACTGTTATGCTGATGACACACAGTTGTATGTTTCTGCAAAACCTGATGAGAGACACCAGCTTAATAGAATTGAGGAATGTGTAAAGGACATTAGACACTGGATGCTTATTAACTTCCTTCTGCTTAACTCCGACAAGACTGAAGTACTTGTACTCGGACCACATGCAGCTGGAAGTAAGTTTTCTGATTCCACAGTAACTCTGGATGGCCTTTCTGTTTCTTCACGTGCAGCAGTAAAAGACCTCGGAGTGATTATTGACCCCAGTCTTTCATTCGAAACTCACATTGATAACATTACCCGGATAGCTTTCTTTCATCTCAGAAATATTGCTAAGATAAGAAATTTAATGTCACTACATGACGCCGAAAAACTAGTTCATGCTTTCGTTCCCTCCAGGTTGGATTATTGTAATGCCTTACTATCTGGATGTTCCAATAAGTGCATAAACAAGCTCCAGTTAGTTCAAAATGCAGCAGCAAGAGTCCTTACTAGAACTAGAAAATATGACCACATCACCCCTGTCTTATCCACACTGCATTGGCTCCCAATCACATTTCGTATTGATTATAAAATACTACTATTGACCTTTAAAGCACTGAATGGTCTCGCACCACAGTACCTGAGTGAACTTCTGCTCCTCTATGACCCGCCACGCCTACTTAGATCAAAAGGTGCAGGCTATCTGCTGGTACCTCGTATAGTGAAGGCTACATCAGGGGGCGGAGCCTTTTCTTACAAAGCCCCACGGTTATGGAACAGCCTTCCAAGTAGTGTTTGGGAATCAGACACAGTCTCAGTGTTTAAGTCTCGGCTGAAAACATATCTGTTTAGTCAAGCCTTGTGTTAATGGTGTTTATGAGGTAAAGGTGTAGATCTGGAGGATCCTCAGACAGAGTGTTTTGGTAAACTGGGATGTATGGATGCTGTCAGTCCCCACTCGCTTGCTCACTCGAGTTTGTTGACGGTGTAGTGGCTGCTGCTTTATGTCCCGGGGCCCCTCATGCCTGTGTTACCTTCTGGCTCTCTCCTTTTAGTTATGCTGTCATAGTTAGTTGCCGGAGTCTCTGCTTGTACTCAGCACAAAATGTATACTGTTCCTACTTATTCAGGTGACATTGGGCATACCTAACAACCTGTGTTTTCTCTCCCCTCCGTCTGTCCCTCTGAGTTACATGTCAATCCTGAGCTCGAGATGCTGAACCTCTTCTGCTCCTCGGACCTGCCTGATCCATCCTGGTGCCCTGTGTCTGGTTGGAGTCTCATCGCATCGCTCCTGTGGAGGACGGCCCCATGTGGACAGTTGAAAGTCACACCTGGAAGACGCTCTGGACTCTTACAGTAATGCTTTTATGGCTGAGGACTACAGTTGACTTGCTAACTTTAGGACTGCAGTTGTCATGAACAGTTTTGCGCTCAAGTTTCCATCAATGAAGAGTTTATAACATCAACAAAACTGACTTCATGTTAAAGCTGTTAATGTTATAGTCATGTTGTCTGTTGTTGCCCAAATGAGGATGGGTTCCCTTTTGAGTCTGGTTCCTCTCAAGGTTTCTTCTTCATGTCGTCTGAGGGAGTTTTTTCCTTGCCACCGTTGCCACAGGCTTCATCATTGGGGATAGATTAGGGATAAAATTAGCTCATGTTTTAAGTCGTTCAAATTCTGTAAAGCTGCTTTGCGACAATGTCTATTATTAAAAGCGCTATACAAATAAACTTGACTTTGCCAAGCCACTTTGCTTCAAGAAAACCCAATCTGTCACCCTCAGCTGAAAGGAAATTGGTTTGGATGGTCAGGAACAACCTGGGAACCACCTTGGCACAGCCCTGCCATGAACTGGAAGCTGATGGATCACTGTCTACAGTTCAGATCACCATGGACCAAGAGGCTGCTATCCAAGAAATAACCCCCTGCTCCAAAATTGACACCTTCAAGCTTGACTAAAGTTTGAAGCTGACTACATGTGCAAAGAAAAAGCCTTCTGGAGGAAAGCTGTATGGTCAGATGAGACAAAGATTGAGTTGTTTGGCCACAATGAGCACCATGTACAGAGGGACACTGTACCAGCTGGTGGTGGTGGTAGGATCATCATGCTCTGGGGCTGTTTTGCTGCATTATGAGGTTTTATAAAATTCATCTCTACTGCATGTTTATTAGCAAATGTAAATATCATGATATATATCGTAATATGATGATATTTGTGTGCTATTTCCCCACCCCGATCTTTATCCTCATTACTTCTTGGCATGGTGTTGAGTCGGGTTGCATAATAAACACCGACTACCTCCATGATGTGGAAATGTGTGTTGGTAGTAAGTGTGTGATGGTGTAATCCTCTAGAACAGTGTGTACACAAGTAATCATGTCACAGGAAGCAGACAAACACACAGCAGCTGATAAGATAATACAGGTGATGGATTTCTATTCCATTAATATACAACAATAAAAAGAGCGTAACCTCCTGGCAGCTGCGTACCGTCTCTGAGCTCCAGTATAAACCCACAAGTCCAGGACTAAGCCCAGAGGGACAGGAAAGAGCTTTAGAAATCGGAGGAGCGATCCGACGTGGCGTGCCCCTGCCGGCCTGGCTGCTCTAAAACCAGACTCGGTGTTGTGCCGTTCCAGGAAAATAACAACCTGTGACACAGCACACTTACTGTTACCCTTCCAAAGTCAATGGTTCTTCGAGAACAGCAGTTTTCTTCCTCTCACTCAGAGTTTCCACAGATCATGACAGCAATCATGATGACAGCAGAGGCTTTAAACAGACACCGAGTTCACCGCTGTGGACGAAATGGCAAAACGTTTTACAGCTGAACTCGGAAACCTGATGGACAAGGAGGCTCAGGATTTGACATGCCGTCCAGTGAACGTTGCTTTTAAAATGTTCCAGATGTACAGAAGATATGAAAGCAAGCTTCTGCATGTGTTATGTATAGAGGAAACTGCTTTGTGTTGGGACGCGTCACACAACCACGGCATGGATTATTTTCCTACAACACAACAACACTTCCCACTACACCAGGAAATCAGTGCAAAAAGGATATTCGTTTGGATGTTAGTCACTTATGATATGCACATTACTGACATCATAAAATGTACAAATGTTACAATAGTCCATTTTTTGTAAAAATAAACAGATAGATAGATGGACAGGTACATAAATAAAATGTAGCTTGGTTAAGGCTTGGGGGTTGCAGAAAGTTCCTAATTCCTAACTCCAGTTGGGATTGTTCAAACCAAAAATGTCTGATCAGGAATTCTTCATTTAACCAAATGCTCAATGTTTTGTAGATAAATAAAGTTCAAACAGCAAAAAAACAAACAAAAAAACCTATAAATGGAGTAAAACTAACTTTTTCCACCGAGCCTGGTGAACATCTCCAGTGGATAGCTGAGGTAACTAATGTCGGTCAAAGTGGTTAAAAAGTCAATCAAATCAATCAATAAATGGAACGTAGGCTTGGGATCTAAAGGATTACCCGAGCGTCAGTCCCTGGTCGTGTCCTAGCGCTGTACGTATGAATGCAGGTCTGTGTTGGTGTCGAGAGTCTGTGTGCAGTAAAAACCCAGCGTTCTGCTTCCTATGGGGTTAAAAAATAACCCTGAGTGGAAAATTCCTGCCGTTGTGAATATGCTGTGTGACTTACTGCCAGAGGGAGAATTTCCCAGCCATCTGTCCTGAACTTGAGCAAGGGTTTGATAATGGTCCATAAAACCCCACAGTATATTAGCCACAACAAAGTACGTCAAAACATTAACATTCTGTACAGTCGACACATTCCTCCTCGTGTCAATCCTCAGGAAGTGCCTTCTGTACATCGTTACATTACTCTGGGCTGATCAGAGCTATTTATAGCTCAGAGTTCATGAAAGTCAGTGTCCGCTTACATTACGATCAATCTGTACACGTATATACTGAAAGAGTCTCACGTCAAAAGGCGATGCCGGAGTTTCCATATGACTCTTCCACACGTCATGTGTTTGTGGCTTAACAGCCCAATCGTGGAGCAGTAGACTCTGCCACAATCACCACACATAGATTGCATCAAATGCAACAGGCAGCGCCTTTCTCCTTGCTCTCTTCACACTTGTGTGCACGGTCCGATCTCTCAAAGTGAGAAACCCCTTCACGGCAGGTGTTGCACCACTGCATGTGTTCTTGAGCGCTTGTTTCAGGGGACTCCACGTGCCTTCGAGTTTATCCTTGTACCTCAGCCGCGGTCTTCTGCCTGACCTATTGCCACTCCTTAATTGACCATAAAACGCCACCTTGGGTATCCTCGAACCTTCCATTCTGATGACGTGCCGTGCCCAGTGTAACTGTACCTTGATGACCTGACTCTCCACACTGGGAACACCGCATCGTTCCAGGACTTCAACATTTGATACCTTGTCTTGTCACTTGATGCGGCAGATGGCTCTCAGTCAACGCTGCTGGAACTGCTCGGACAGTTTAACGTGATGGCTAAGCTGTCCACATCTCACAACTGGATAGGAGCATAATGAGGACCACTACCTTGTACACAACACCTTGTTCATCCCATAATCTTTGCCTTAGTCTTCCAAAAGAGCTGCTTGCCTTGGCCAGACGCTGTGAAATCTCGTTAACGGTTGTTGAACGTGACAGAGTACGACCCAGATAGAAGAAATTCTCCACGGACTTTAGGGGTGTGTTGTTGGTACAAACTACAGGATCTGAGTGCCTGCTGTCGGGAGCAGGATGACACATGACCTCAGTCTTCTTGATAACCGTCAGACTGAATCTTTCCGAAACACACATGAACATGGTTGTTCTTAACTGGATATCCTCTAGGGTGTGCGATCTAAGGTGCAATCATCCGCAAAGAACGAGTTTAATCAGCACTGACTTTGTACAGACCTGAAGGTGCCTGAGGTTGAACAGTCCACCATCTGAACAGAATTCTATGTTGATGCCTCTGTCTACATCGTGGAATCCTTCCAGAAGCATGAGGGAAAACAGTATGGAGAATACAGTCAGAATTCAGCCTCGTTTAGTTCCACAGGTGACAGGAAAAGAATCAGATTACCCCAGGGCTCGACTTTAACAGTAGTCCGACTGTCCAGGATAACCAAATGTTTATTGAACTATTCAAGAGTTACATCAATAAAGTTCCAATAAAACCAGTTCAATCCCCTCAGTGATCCGGGTGTGTTACTGTTTATGAAAAAACGGGGAAGCCGAGTACAGCAGGTGTGTGTAAAAATAACCACGGTGTAATATCGAATTATAGATTATTAGGCCCTATTGAAATCTGAGAAAAACTCATCTCATGATCTCTAGCCGCTTTATCCTGTTCTACAGGGTCGCAGGCAAGCTGGATCCTATCCCAGCTGACTATGGGCGAAAGGCGGGGTTCACCCTGGACAAGTCGCCAGGTCATCACAGGGCTGACACATAGACACAGACAACCATTCACACTCACATTCACACCTACGCTCAATTTAGAGTCACCAGTTAACCTAACCTGCATGTCTTTGGACTGTGGGGGAAACCGGAGCACCCGGAGGAAACCCACGCGGACACGGGGAGAACATGCAAACTCCACACAGAAAGGCCCTCGCCGGCCACGGGGCTCGAACCTGGACCTTCTTGCTGTGAGGCGACAGCGCTAACCACTACACCACCGTGCCACCCATCATGTCCAATTCTTTTTCTTTAAATTAATTTATACTTCAGGTTTTACTGGATTAATGAGGATGTAACTTTATTTCCTGCAGAAGCTCTGAGTTTGGGTGAGTCTAATGGCCCTTTTCCACTACCCTTTTTCAGCTCACTTCAGCTCGCTTCAGCTCACTTCAGCCCGACACGGCTCGCGTTTCGACTACCAAAAACCAGCACGACTCAGCTCGCTTCAGCCCTGCTTAGCCCCTAAAACTCGCACTGTTTTGGAGTGGGGCTGAAGCGAGCCAAGCCGTGCCGAGTGAGGCTGGGGGCGTGAGCAGACACTCCCCTGTGCACTGATTGGTGAGGAGGAGTGTCCTCACATGCCCACACACGCCCCGCGAGCGCGCTGGGATCTGTAAACACCGCAAACCCGGAAGGAGAATAATTACGAATTACGAGAATTTCTGAAGCCTTATGCGCCTCGCCTCATCTATACGCTCTTGCCAGTATCTGTCCGCGTTGTCGGTGACAACAAGCCACAGCACCAAGACCAGCAACACTAACGACTCCATGTCCTCCATGTTTATTGTTTACTATTCGGGTCGTGAGACTACCGCTTAAAAGCTCACTGATGTCACTGTTTGCGCTGCTTAACGACATCACGTGACGTCCACCCACTTTCGCTAACTCCACCCAATGTGTCCACCCACTTCCAGCCAGCATGGTTCAGCGCGGTTGTAGTCGAAATGCAACTCCAACAGCCCCGCTCAGCCCGACTCAGCTCGACTCAGCACGGCACGGCTCAGCCCGACTCAGCACGACTCAGCACGGCACGGCTCAGCCCGACTCAGCACGGCACGGCTCAGCCCGACTCAGCCCGACTCAGCACGGCACGGCTCAGCCCGACTCAGCACGGCACGGCTCAGCCCGACTCAGCACGGCTCAGCCCGACTCAGCACGGCACGGCTCAGCCCGACTCAGCACGGCACGGCTCAGCCCGACTCAGCACGGCACGGCTCAGCCCGACTCAGCACGGCACGGCTCAGCCCGACTCAGCACGGCACGGCTCAGCCCGACTCAGCACGGCTCAGCCCGACTCAGCACGGCACGGCTCAGCCCGACTCAGCCCGACTCAGCACGGCACGGCTCAGCCCGACTCAGCCGCGTTTGTAGTGGAAAAGCGGCATAACTCTTAAAACTGCAGCTCAGGTACGGGGTTAGAACACACACACACACACACACACACACACACACACACACACACACCGGAATGGGGCTTTGGATGTTTTTTGTTTATTGTTCCAGTTAAAGTTTGATTTTTACTGAAAAATTATGAATCATTAAAGCAGAACGATGATCAGAACTCTACCTGCTTTTAGATTAACAAAGTTTACGACTTTCCTTTCACGGAACTCATAAATACACAGGAATAAAAAGGTTCTGGTCAGGATGAAAAATCTTACTGCTTATACGACTGGATTAAAGAGTTAATGTCCAACCCTGGACTCTGCACTCCGGCCGTCATCCCCTCGTGGATGTGTTTAATAATCAACAAAATTAGGAACAACTGTTCTAATAAATGTTGTGTGAGAAACATTTGCTCGGCACAGCGGATTATTTTCCTCCATGAAGTGTTTTATTCCTCGGACACCACAGCAACCTGACTTTACGGAAATTTCACCGTATCATTCCGTCCACCGTATGAATCGCTGTGAATGAGCCGTTACTGTAGAAACAGGAAATGATTAAACACCTACTGACCAATCAGAATGCAGAATTCAGAGCGGAGAAAGTGCTGAAAGTGTAAACTCATCCATCCTGAAACCCATCCTGTGCTGATTTCCTTCAGCTTGGTTTGTTAATAATGATGTGGTTCAATAAAACAAACAAAACGAATGAACCAAACAAATCAAAAGACGGGGTTTGGAGCTGAGCTCGCTCGTCTCAAAACATCCACTCACTCGTATCTAATCACAGTACACTGTGAAGAATCTGAGCGAGCGTGCGCGCGTGTGTGTGTGTGTGTGTGTGTGTGTGTGTGTGCGCGCGCGCGCCGCTCTGAGCTTCAGTGTGAACACACGTCGTAAATGAGCGGATTTGTTTATTTGGGTTCTGAGGCAGCAGGGACTCCGTTTTGTGAGTCGTTTCAGAAAACACAGCGCTGATCATTTCATTCACATCATCAAGTTAAAAAAAACTAAATTGTTGGGTTTCTTTGTTGCTCAGTTATCTAATAATATACAGCGTGCGGGTTAGCAAGTTAAATGCTTTAATCAGATTAAATCTAGTTTTAGACTTTCTAAAATTCTTTGTAACGAGATCCTAATAACGTCACTATAACACACCCGTACTGTCTGTGTCAGATATCCAACTCCAAAACAGTTGGGACGCTGTGTAAACTGTAAATAAAAACAGAATGTGATGATTTGCACATCATGGAAACCCGATATTTCATTGAAAATAGTACAAAGACAGCATATCACATGTTGGAACTGGGAAATTTTTATTGTTTTTTGTAAAATTTCTGCTCATTTTGAATTTGATGTCAACAACATGTTTCAGAAAAGTTGGGACGGGGCAACAAAAGACTGAAAAAGTTGTGTAATGCTAAAAAACTAATTTGGTTAATTGAAGAAACCTTTATTTGTCACATGCACACTTCAAGCACAGTGAGATTCGTCCTCTGCATTTAACCCATCTGAAGCAGTGAACACACACACACACACACACACACACCCAGAGCAGTGGGCAGCCACACCAGAGCGCCCGGGGAGCAGTCAGGGGTTCGGTACCTCGCTCAAGGGCACCTCAGCCCAAGGCCGCCCCACGTTAACCTAACCTGCATGTCTTTGGACTGTGGGGGAAACCGGAGCACCCGGAGGAAACCCACGCGGACACGGGGAGAACATGCAAACTCTGCACAGAAAGGCCCTCGCCGGCCACGGGGCTCGAACCCAGACCTTCTTGCTGTGAGGCGACAGCGCTAACCACTACACCACCGTGCCGCCCAGTTGGCAACGTTCCTTAATGTAAAACTGCAAAGAATTGGGGGTTCATATCATCTATGGTCCATAAGATCATTAAAAGATTCAGAGAATCTGTTGAAATCTCTGTATGCAAGAGACAAGGCTGAAAACTGACACTGGATGTAGGCCTGTCACAATAACAAATTTTGTTGGACGATATATTGTCTCAGAAATTATTGCGATAAACGATATTATTGCACTTATAACACACACACACACACACACACATATATATATATATATAAAAATTGCACTTTAAAAGTAAATATTAACTTGGCACAGGGTAATAAAGACATTCTTTTCTTCACAGACAACATGCTGCCAATCCAGTTTCTCAAAGATTAACACCCAGATAAACAAAATGTGCAAAGTGACAACGTACTGCCAGCTGTCATTTGGATAAAAATAACAACAATTAGAATGAGATAACATGTAGGCAAGGGCGTAGGTTTGGTATTAACACTGGTGGGGACAAAAACCCAATGCCAACTTCAGGTCAACATTAGAGGGTCACAATATTTTGCTCCGTTGAGTATCCATCATCTCTCCAAAGTCCAGACTTTTAAAATCCAAAGTTCAGAATTGTAGTAATTCAATAATAATAATAATAATAATAATAATAATAATAATATGCAATTCCTTTGATTAATTGCAAATCTTGCATGTGATGATGAACTCATTCTACCAATTTGTAAATGTGTTTTACAAGCGAATAGCGCACTGACTGTCAGGAGGGTGTATGTTCCTTTCCCTCATAAATGGAAATAAAACCCATCCGGAGCCTTAAACACTGCGTTCCATGAGGCTGCAGTATGGAATCAATTTTGTGCCAAAATGTTCATACAATACTTTTGAAATATCAAACAAAAACAACAAATCAAAATACAAAAAAAAAAAAGTCTATGTTTTTAGACTGCCAAACAAATTATTCGTGTAATCGTGCAAAATATCAGTCTATTACTCTTCAGAAACCTTTTATTTTTGTTCCGCATCTTTCTCAGTTTTGTTTGCCGTAATTTATTGTGGTTGCGATTCCAGCTTTCTCGTTTGCGCTCCCGGACTTTTTGCTTGCAGTTTTGGCACAAACTTCCCGTGTGGGTGGGCTGTCCAGGAAAGCATTCCCATTGGCTAACTTGTGTTTGACTGACAGCTGCGCTCAGCCATTCCCCCAGAAGCTGTTGCGGCCATTTCCTACTCGTATTCTGGCGGACTGTTTGACGAGTGACCGATCCATTGACGGTAAACAAGGATGGAGTGGACTTCAGTGGCGACTATGATACTGAATTAATTCAGCAAAGTGTAAGTGCGGGACAGATGTGCTGTATGTGTTGCAGTAGTGCACATTATGCAGGTGTGTTTAACGTTAGCAAGACAGCTATTATACTGGGTAGTGGAGCTAAGGCTAACATTTGACTTGCCATGAAACACCTGCATAATGTGCACTACTGCAACACATACAGCACATCTGTCCCGCACTTACCTTTCGCCCGTAGTCAGCTGGGATAGGCTCCAGCTCGCCTGCAACCCTGTAGAACAGGATAAAGCGAATACAGATAATGAAATGAGAATTTCATTTACCGTATGATAAATCGGTATATCAAATATCACAACAGGCCTAACTGGATGCCTGTGATCTTCAGGTCCTCAGGAGACACTGCATTAAAAGCAGACACGTGTCTGTAATGGAAATCACTGTATGGGCTCAGGAACACTTCAGAAAACCATCGTCTGTGAAAACACTCCATTACTCCATCCACAAACGCAAGTTAAAACCAGATATAAACAATATCCAGAAACCCGGGTGGCACGGTGGTGTAGTGGTTAGCGCTGTCGCCTCACAGCAAGAAGGTCCGGGTTCGAGCCCCGTGGCCGGCGAGGGCCTTTCTGTGTGGAGTTTGCATGTTCTCCCCGTGTCCGCGTGGGTTTCCTCCGGGTGCTCCGGTTTCCCCCACAGTCCAAAGACATGCAGGTTAGGTTAACTGGTGACTCTAAATTGAGCGTAGGTGTGAATGTGAGTGTGAATGGTTGTCTGTGTCTATGTGTCAGCCCTGTGATGACCTGGCGACTTGTCCAGGGTGAACCCCGCCTTTCGCCCGTAGTCAGCTGGGATAGGATCCAGCTCGCCTGCAACCCTGTAGAACAGGATAAAGCGGCTACAGATAATGAGATGAGCTCCAGAAACACCGCCCCCTTCTCTGAGGCCGAGCTCTTTCATGAGGGACTGAGGCGAAGTGGAAAACTGTCCCGAGGTCTGACGAATCAAAAGTAGAAATTCTTTTTAGAAATCATGGACACCACGTCCTCCAGGCTAAAGAGGAGAGGGACCATCCGGCTTGTTATCAGTTCACGGCCCAAAGCCAGCATCTGTGATGGTATGAGGGGGCGTTAGTGCACATGACATGGGTAGCTTGTACATCTGGGAAGGCGTCATTAATGCTGAATGATATAAACATGTTTCAGAGCAATATGCTGCCATCCAGACTAAATCTTTTTCAGGGAAGGCCTTCCTTCTTTCAGCAAGACAACGCCAACCGCAAAACTGCATGGCTCCGTAGTAAAAGAGTCCGGGTGCTAAACTGGCCTGCTGCAGTCCAGACCTGTCTCCCATTTAAGATATTTGGTGCATTATGAAGCGCAAAATATGACAAAGGAGACGCCGAACTGTTGATCAGCTGAAATTGTATATCAGGCAAGAATGGGGCAACATTTCTCTTTCAAAACTACAGCAGCTGGTCTCCTCAGTTCCCAAACGTTTACAGAGTGTTGATAAAAGTAGAGGTGATGCAACACAGCGGTAAACACGCCCCTGTCCCAACTTTTCTGAAACGTGTTGCTGACATCAAATTCAAAATGAGGAGAAATTTTTCAAAAAACAATAAAAATTTCCCAATTACAACACATGATATGTTGTCTTTGTACTATTTTCAATGAAATCTAGAGTTTCCATGATTTGCGCACTAGGGCGCATCAGTTGCCCTTTCAACTTTCATAAAATCTGATGCGTTTTTGTTTGGGTGTTCCTTTTCACCAATAAAGACATCCTGTAAAATTTTTTGACCATATTCAAAAGTCTAACGGTGGCACCATGAGGTTCATTTTTTGCCAAAAAACGCTTATTTTATGTTTTCGCGTAAGGTTTGAATCACAATGTTGGACTCCATTTATTGATTTCTTGTGAGCCAGAGATCATGTTAAGAACCTTTGCAAGGGATTGAGAAGCATTAATGTGATTCATAATACATTTGTATTGTTTAAAAGTAGTTGAACAATGATTCAATGAACAGCTAAAACTCAAACTGTGCTTGATAATATATTTAGAATATGGACTAAAAATGTGGATCTAAGATATTTGGTATACTCTATAAGGTGCCATAATGTTTCATGAAAAGTGATTGAAATTTTGTCATAAAAGTCATAAAATAGCAGCTTTTTCCATAACTTTGAGCTCCTGGTGCCACCAGTAAACTTTTGAATTTTGTCAAAATATTTCACCCAGTGTGTTTTCTTACCAAAAGGAACATAAAAACAAAAATGCATCATGATCGGAGGAACTTTTCATTTTTAGGGGGCAGCTGACCAGCTTTTCCCCACTGCAGCTGCCTCATCAATAAGGTCCGAGACCCCACTCTAATCTCTAAACTCACGCCTTCAATCTGTGACATTAAAGCACGTCGTCTCTGAGCTGTGGTTTACACATTTCATGGTCTTCTTCATTCTGTGATCTTTTATTGCACATTCCGGATCATACTGCACAGCTTGGACTTCAAAATAACTCACACACAGACTCCTTAAACATGCCCACTTTTCAAATTTTTATATTCTTCTCATTTTTTATTAGGGCCCGAGCCCTATAGGGCGAAGGCCCTATTGTTCTTGTAAGAGTTCACTATTATTATTCTTCTTTATTTTTCTCCGCTGTTGGGCCATTTTCGGGGCGCTTGCCATGGGCGAAAACGCGCGAAATTTGGCGCCACTTCCGAGAATTGCCACCGCTACTCAGAACCAAAAGCCCACACTTGGCCGGGGCTCAGGGCCTCTATAGCGCCCCCTAAGTCGCTGTGATTTTGGCATCCCGCATTAAGGTGCCTGGTTGCCATTTAGTTTGTAGTAGTGGCATGCCATTTGGTATGCATATGTATCTCACTAAGCCGGACAAAAATGTAATGCCAATGCATTAGCCACGCCCAACAGGAAGTGAGGTAATTTCACTTTTGTGTGAAATGCATGGCCACGAAGATGGCGCAACTCCTCCTAGACCGTTCATAGGAATGTCACCAAAATTGATACACATCATCTACAGACATGGCTGACAAAAGTTACTAAATACGTTTCACGTAGGATAAACCGTTCAGAAGTTATACGTCAATCAATTTTCACTTCAAAATTTTACATGCTAAAAAATTCATAACAAATCTTCTAATTGCTCAACACTGCTCATACTTCACACGCTAATCACTCATTGGGCTTCTGACATGTTACCCAATTTCTGTGATATTTCGCCACTGGGGGCGCTATTTTTGGGCAAAAAATCCAATCTTTCCTCAAATTTGGTCAAACTTCACGGCCAGCCTCTTACTACCTCCCATGTCATGTATACCACATTTTGGGAATTTTCGTCCATGGGGGGCGCTGTTTTTGGCCGACGCAATTTCTCCAAAACGGGTTTTTGGTCAATAATTCCATAATGCTTTTCCTTCACACCACTACCTTGTGATAGTGCGTTGCTGTTGTGGACCCTTATTTTTCCATCTCATAATCACTCATGTACAGCATAGCGCCACCTACTGACATGGGAAAAACCAAAAAATTTATTCTTCAAAAATCTATATCTCATCTTCTGTTTACTCAATTGTCATCAAACTTCATACACAAACTCTTCATAGCTCACCTGACATGTACGCCAAATTTTGTGCACTTTCGCCCCTGGGGGTGCTGGTTATGGCAGAAATGATATTGCAGCTTCTGATTTGTCAAACTTGGCAAGCAAACTCTTTACAAGACCCTTTTTGGGGCGCTTGCCATGGTCGACATCGCACGAAATTTGGCTCCTTTTTCTTAGACTCCCACCGCTACTGAGAACCAGAAGCCCAGATCCAGGCGGGCCTCAGGGCCTCTTTAGCGCCCCCTAACTCATTGTGATTTTGGCCTCCCGCATTAAGGTGCCTGGTTGCCATGTAGTTTGTAGTAGTGGCATGCCATTTGGTACGCATATGTATCTCACTCAGCCGGACAAAAATGTAATGCCTATGCATTAGCCACGCCCTACAGGAAGTGAGGTAATTTCACTTTTGTGCGAAATGCATGGCCACGAAGACGGCGCAACTCCTCCTAGACCGTTCATAGGAATGTCACCAAAATTGATACACATCATCTACAGACACGGCTGACAAAAGTTCCTAAATACGTTTCACGTAGAATAAACCGTTCAGAAGTTATACGTCAATCAATTTTCAATGCAAAATTTTACATGCTTAAAAATTCATAACATATCTTCAAATTGCTCAAAACTGCTCATACTTCACACGCAAATCACTCATTGGGCATCTGACATGTTACCCAATTTCTGTGATTTTTCGCCACTGGGGGCGCTATTTTTGGGCAAAAAATCCAATCTTTCCTCAAATTTGGTCAAACTTCACGGCCACCCTCTTACTACCTCCCATGTCATGGACACCACATTTTGGGAATTTTCGTCCATGGGGGGCGCTGTTTTTGGCCAACGCAATTGCTCCGAAACAGGTTTTTGGTAAATAATTCCATAACGCTTCTCCTTCACACCACTACCTTGTGATAGTACGTTGCTGTTGTAGACACTTATTTTTCCAACTCATAATCGCTCATGTGCAGCATAGCGCCACCTACTGACATGGGAGAAACCAAAAAATTTATTCTTCAAAAATCAATATCTCATCTTCTATTTTCTCAATCTTGATCAAACTTGATACGCACACTCTTAACAGGTCACCTGACATATGTGCCAAATTTTGTGAACTTTTGCCACTGGGGGCGCTGTTTTCAGGCAACAATTTATATCTCGGCTTCTGATTGGTCAAACTTGATCAAACTTTACAAAACAACTCTTCATAGGTCCCTTGACATGTATACCAAATTTGGTGAACTTTCACCACTGGGGGCGCTCATTGCGCTGTAGCAGTTGCAGGAGAGGTGTTTACAATCATGAGGCACCAGGAGTATGTTGTTTTGGTTGCCTTAAACACACATGACTTGTGGGGAATGGGTAGGCAGTCGGGAGCAAGTGTTGTAGCGTTACATACAGACTAATAGATGTCTAACAGAAGACAATCCTATGTAGCTATAGCTTGGTGACTGATGAGGTAAATACATTAATTTGGTTGGGAAGCCATGGCATAAAATGTTCTGTCCATGACAACATCTCAGCGCACCGTGTACTCTGTGTCCAATTCTGTGCTTTGTCACCATTGTGGGAGTAATGTCTCTTGCCAAAGAAGCTGTGGAAGGTATTTCGCGGGGACGCATGCCCCCGCCCCCCTTGGCCGCTGGCGCGAGGGCCCGTCGAGGCCGCTTGCGGCTTTAATTCTATTTACGATGTTACTACTTTTGCCTTTTTTAAATTCTTCAATCTTAACTGTTCAAGCACCAACCACCAAAACAGATTCCCTGGACGTGAGAATGGACTCGGCAATAAACTCGGTTCTGATTTGCTGAACTCGGGGTTGATTAGACCTTCGGAATTCTGAGCTGGCAGGGTGTTTTCTTTGCTCTGCCCTCGTCAGAGATTCCAGGAATGTAATAACAGAATCCTCCAGTAAATGAAGGTCTATACAGAGAGCTCTGACGAGGGACACGAGCTTCCACACTGCGCACTCTCAGTTTCAGAATCAGCTCGTGCAGCGCATGGAGGAGGGTTTTATGGATTTGGACATCCTTCTATAGTGCAAGATGATACAAAGGTTGATTTTTTTTTTTGCACCAAGTTATTTATTTGCCTCATTACCAGTGTCGGCTAAAGAAGAGATTTTAACCAACACTTAAAACAGCGACGTCCAGAATCAGATTTTGGTTCAAACACAGTCTGAAAAAAAGTGATATCTTTTTTTTTTTAAATAAATGTAATAGTGGAAGCCCTGATCACCATAATGTTTTTGGAGTGGTGAACTGAAAGTGTAGGACAGGTGGTTTCCAGACGTTAGGGCAGGGGTGTCAAACCTGATCCATAAAGGGCCTTGTGGCTGCAGGTTTTCATTCCAGCCATGCAGCAGCACACCTGACTTGGCTCATTCAATCAACTGAACTGTCTTCACACAGTCAAATACTTGCAGCCACACCCACCCTTGATTAAAGGGTGGGTGTGTCAGTTGATTGAATAAGCCAAATCAGGTGTGCTGCTGCATGGCTGGAATGAAAACCTGCAGCCACACGGCCCTTTATGGATCAGGTTTGACACCCCTACGTTAGGGCTTTGGTTTGCAGAGAAATTACATTTTGGAACGTCGCAAAGGGCGAGTCTTTGGGTTGCGAAAAAGGACAAAAATTGTTGTCCAGTGCCACTGTGATGATGGAGAATCCTCCTTCATACACGCCCACAACGCTCAGTGTGAAACGCCGTGCGGCTCAGGTGAGGGAGGGGCTTGTCGGAGGGTCTACGGGTAGGTACAGCGTGATGTTTGGAGTCCAGCGTGAACGTGTGTGTGTGTGTGTGTGTGTGTGTGTGCGCGCTCTCTTCTCAGAACTATCACTAAAGTTACATCCATGTTTATATTTATAGGTACAGGCTTTGAGTCACATGACCACACCCTCTCAGGTACTTTCCATATGTATAAAGTTATTTATGAGCCTCTTACACACCCACTAATGTCAATGAACCCTCCCCCTCTTCCCTGCGGGTCACGTGACCGGACCCACGCCTGAGATCCATCCTAATGCAGTGTGTAAAATGGTGCAATGCGGTTGCCATGGAGACCTGTGCCAGTGCAGCAGCTCTTACTTGTCGTTGGCGGAGTCCTGGACTGGGCCGTCCTTCTGCTGCTGCCCCGCCCCGTCGGTCACCGCCCCCTCGGTGCGGGTGCACAGGGCCCGGGCCCATGCCGGGGGGCGGGGCGAGAGCCCCCGCGCGGGGATCCGCCGCTCATCGCGGGCCGCTGCTGCGTGCTGCTGCTGCGCATGCGCTCTCGCGAGGTGGACGAACGGACGCTTCAGACTCACGTGAAAGAACTCCTTCAGCACAGGAGAGCACCGGAAGTGCAACATTTCAATCCCGTCGCTCTACAGGAAGTGGACTCCGTGTGTAACTGTCCCTGGAACCGGATGAAGCCGCGCGGCGGGTCAGTGAGCGCGAGGTTCCGCTGCTCGCGAGCGCTCTGAGGAGACACCGACACTTCCGAGAACATGCCGACAAAATGCCCCTAGCCCCGCCCACCACTACCCTCTCTGCGCTCCTACTGGTCCGAGTCGCGACGCAGAAACGCCCCGAGCCTTCTGATTGGTCAGAGCGCCTGTCGCTCCTCCTGCCGCCTCCTGGCAGCGCTGTGTGGATCCGAGAGTGAGTGACGGCGTGTTCAGCGCGTGCACGTGCTCAGATCAGGAACTTATTTAATTTAAAAAGGTTGTAAAGATTTAATAAATATCATTTTAAAAAGAGTAAAAACGGCCTCTGGGATGGTGTGTGTGTGTGTGTGTGTGTGTGTCTACTTTAATAAGTGTATCTCCTGTCTGTAGCCGCAGCGCTCCAAACCGAAAGTGACAGGAAGATCTCATCATCTCATCTCATCATCTCTCATCTCATCTCACCTCTCATCACATCTCACTCATTTCATCATCTCATCTCACCTCTCATCTCATCTCATCTCACCTCTCATCTCATCATCTCATCATCTCACCTCTCATCTCACCTCTCATCTCATCATCTCTCATCTCACCTCTCATCTCATTATCTCTCATCTCATCTCATCATATCATCTCTCATCTCACCTCTCATCTCATCATCTCTCATCTCATCTCTCATCTCATTATCTCTCATCTCATCTCATCATATCATCTCTCATCTCACCTCTCATCTCATCGTCTCATTTCATCATCTCATCTCACCTCTCATCTCATCATCTCATCTCACCTCTCATCTCATCATCTCATCTCATCATCTCATCTCTCATCTCACCTCTCATCTCACCTCTCATCTCATCATCTCATCTCACCTCTCATCTCATCATCTCATCTCATCATCTCACCTCTCATCTCACCTCTCATCTCATCATCTCATCTCATCATCTCACCTCTCATCTCACCTCTCATCTCATCATCTCATCTCACCTCTCATCTCATCATCTCATCTCTCATCTCATCTCTCATCTCACCTCTCATCTCATCATCTCTCATCTCATCATCTCATCCCATCTCATCTCTCATCTCATATCTCATCATCTCATCTCATTATCTGTAGCCGCTTTATCCTGTTCTACAGGGTCGCAGGCGAGCTGGATCCTATCCCAGCTGACTACGGGCGAAAGGCGGGGTTCACCCTGGACAAGTCACCAGGTCATCACAGGGCTGACACATAGACACAGACAACCATTCACACTCACATTCACACCTAGAGTTACCATCCAATATCACACTCCATACAGCTGTCTGGTTTCATCTCTCAGAACCATTCGGACTAATCCCCATGCACCTGTTCCTGATTAGAGCTCAATCACAGCACAGACATTTATATAAGGACTCTGAGTAACACACAGACTTTGTGAAAGCCTTGTATTTTGTGTCACTTCTCTGGTTTTCACCCTGTTTGTGTGTTTGGACTGTGAGTATTGTATCCCTCTGACATCCTGTCTGTGTCTCACTCCACCACTGCCTGGTTTTGTCTCCGTTTTGGATCTGTCTGCTCGCGTGTTTTTAATAAAACTCTTCCTGTGATTACATCCGTCTATCAGCCCTTACACAACACAAACTGTCACCTGTCCAACAAGTGAGTGGACTCATAAAACTGTTTTAACTCATTTTATCTGAAACGGTCATGAATATTTTCTGTAAAATGTGTTCGTAAATAATCACACATCTCATCTCATTATCTGTAGCCGCTTTATCCTGTTCTACAGGGTCGCAGGCAAGCTGGAGCCTATCCCAGCTGACTACGGGTGAAAGGCGGGGTTCACCCTGGACAAGTCGCCAGGCCATCACAGGGCTGACACATAGACACAGACAACCATTCACACTCACATTCACACCTACGCTCAATTTAGAGTCACCAGTTAACCTAACCTGCATGTCTTTGGACTGTGGGGGAAACCGGAGCACCCGGAGGAAACCCACGCGGACACGGGGAGAACATGCAAACTCCACACAGAAAGGCCCTCGCCGGCCACGGGGCTCGAACCCAAGACCTTCTTGCTGTGAGGCGACAGCGCTAACCACTACACCACCATGCCGCCCTTAATCACACATTATTTTTTAAAAAGAAAATTAAATATAAGTGCTGGATAAAAACTCATCTATCTTATGGAAATAAAGATACAGATTTCATTGTCTGCTGGTCAGGTGTTTATGAGATACATTGCCTTGCATTTATGATTGGGTTCCCTGTTGAGGGACTCGGATATCATTCGTATGTACAGTCACAAAAGCCATCAAAAATCAGGTCGGTGTTTTTTTACCATATTCTCTTAAGTATGGAGCGCCACTATAACAATTATTATTATTATTATTATTGTTGTTGCTGTTAGTAGTAGTAATAATACCATTTAAGTATGCCATAGTGATTCTTTTGTAACATCAATGTTAATAAATGAAGATAAACTAAAAACAACAATAATAATCTTTCCTTTCCATGTTGTTATTCTGCAGTGTGATCGCTGTCTGTAGATATTTCCACACATTAATAATCTACAGTTTAATGAAAATGAATGTGCAGAACCCACACATGGTGATGGATTATATAACCACACAAGGACAGAAATCCTGGAGTAAGATCCTGTCTCATGTTCCGCTCTTGTTCCCCTGGTGTGTGGATGGACTGCCTTTATCATCTTCACCACACCGAAGGTTCTGAGGTCATGACAAGCTTCTGGACTCCCTGAATCATTCAGGTTATTAACTCTGTCCCTTTTTACAACTTATATTCCTGAGATCAGTTTCTGGAGTGGATCTGATGAGAGACGCAGGGGTCTTATGAGTGAGAGTCCAGACCAAACGGTGCTGTTGCTCTATGAGGCATGGTGTAAATAAGCTTGTGGAGAACTCTCGAGAACTCATTAGTGTGTTTTATCATTTCCCTTACTGATTACTGAATGCTGTCCCGAGCAGAAACACTGCAGTGAACAGATCCCATCGTCCTTCAACTCAAACACCAGTTCATCACTTATTAGCTGAGTTTAAAGCCGGTTTATCTGATAAAACCGCTAAAGCAGGACGTCTACGTGAAGAGGGCGGGGCGTTTACATCATCACAGCTTTATTATCATGATGATTATTCATTAATTTAACAGAAGACAACACGGCGGATTGTGCAGTGAGGACAGGAACAGTAGTGAGGAACTGACCTGTTATGATCGTTCATGTTGGGAGAAGATTAGAAGAGTGCCACGCCCTGAATCAATAACACCATCGATGAGGATTTAGATATTCATTACAATAAAGAGTGTCAGGAGTGATGTGCTCCTACAGGACTGCAGGACATCAGTACAGCGAAAAGTTTCAGAAAACATGAATAAATAACAAAAAATGAACACAATAAATAAACAGCCCCTCCCCCTCCTAATAAACAGTCTGTGTTTGACTCGTATAGAGAGGAATTTAAAACAGTGTGTAAGGACTGTGTGTGTAATTAGTTTTAATGTAAGCAAAGAAAATAAACCTTAAACACTTTATAAATCAGAAAATCTCTGAAAGTTCCTGAGTAACGACCCCCAGCAGCTCCTGGCGGACATGTTTTAGGGCCACGTGTCCCTCTGTGGACCTGAGAGAGAGGATGAGTTCCACTGTGAGTCATCACTCACACACACTCACTCACACACACACTCACACACACACTCACACACACACACACACACACACACACACTCACACACACACACACACACTCAAAGTCTTTCTCCTTCTAGAAGCTTCTGGAGCCTCAGACTGTAGAGCTTTTGCGCCCCCTGGTGTCACATTGAGGTACTGCACACACACACACACACACTGTATTTCAGCACTATTCTTTTCACATCATTAATGGTAAACAAGAATAAATTGAATTTAAATTTAGACTAACGATTTTATTCACTGAGTTTTGAACTTAAAGATGGAACAGTCTCGTCTCGTCTTCTTCCGCTTATCCAGGACCGGGTCGCGGAGGCAGCAGTCTAAGCATGGAAGCCCAAACTTCCCTTTCCCCAGACACCTCGGCCAGCTCCTCGGGAAGAACACCGAGGCGTTCCCAGGCCAGCCGAGAGACATAGCTGGAACAGTCCAGTATTTTATTTTACACCTTACGAGTAAAAATGATTTAGAATGTAATAAACAGCACAAGTGTGTTACACGGCTGAGAGAAACCATTTGAGAAACTGCTTTATGGTCCAGAATGTGTGTGTGTGTGTGTGTGTGTGTGTGTGTGTGTGTGTGTGTAAGCCTCCTGTCAGTTATTTTACCTCATTTTTACACCCCCCCCACCCCCCCAGCGCCACAACCCCATCTCAGTTTGAATTCAGAATGTGCTCAGCGCAGCCAGATAATTCTCCTGTAAGTGAACAATCACTCTGTACATCGAAAATGTTCCATGGTAAGACATGCAGTAAAAGCAGGATAAGCCCTGACAGTGCTTTCCCACGACGGACTGACTACAGGAGGTGAAGCTGGATATGGAACTGGGGACGCTGGACCAGTTCAGGTCTCTAAACACAATCTGCAGAAAGCTTTAAACTGTCTGAATGACCGACTTTACATAAAAAATCATGTACACACTTTTGTTCCATCATGTAAAGAAAAAGAAAACTCCTGCACATCCTCTTATCACATTATGAGCAGAATGTCACACATTTGTGGTGTAATGACTCGGCTTTGAAGTCCAATGCACTCGAGGAAAGCTTTGCTTATTATTTTGGCCTGATCGGCTTCTGGAGGTAAAATCCAGCCAAAACACACAAAGGAAGTGCTATTCTGTACCTTTATTACCTTTTTGTACCTTTATTTCTTTTTGTATGTTTGTCAGAAACATACTAACTCAAGCTGAATCCATCCATCCATTATCTGTAGCCGCTTTATCCTGTTCTACAGGGTCACAGGCGGGCTGGAGCCTATCCCAGCTGACTACGGGCGAAAGGCGGGGTTCACCCTGGACAAGTCGCCAGGTCATCACAGGGCTGACACATAGACACAGACAACCATTCACACTCACATTCACACCTACGCTCAATTTAGAGTCACCAGTTAACCTAACCTGCATGTCTTTGGACTGTGGGGGAAACCGGAGCACCCGGAGGAAACCCACGCGGACACGGGGAGAACATGCAAACTCCACACAGAAAGGCCCTCGCCGGCCATGGGGCTCGAACCCAGACCTTCTTGCTGTGAGGCGACAGCGCTAACCACTACACCACCGTGCTGCTCTTTGAGCTGAATCCAGTGTTGCCAAAAAAACTCATCAGAAGTCAAACTCGCTGGATTGTGTGATTCACAAGGTGATTTTTTCAGGTGAGCGATGATGAGGATGGAGAGTGCCGAAGTTGCACAAAGTCACCAAATTTATTGGCAATTGCTAGATGCAATTTTTAGTCACCAGGGAAAGTCACTAAATACACGGAGAAGCCATGGGCTAAAGGTTAGAAAAGCAGTTGGTTCGATTCACTGGACCAGCAGGAATGGCTGAAATGCCCTTGAGGAAGGTCCCGAACCCCCAGTGCTCGGGTTCCTGCTGCTGTGGGTGTGTCAGGGTCCTGCTGGATGCCACTCTGGATAAGAACGTCTGCTAAATCCATGGGTGAAAATGGGGGCAGGCTCATTCAAATCTTACCTAATTAAAGGTCAGACACTGACTCATGGCAAATGTTTTGACGAATCTTACATTTCGCACCTTTAATTAAAAGTGTGTGTTCAAAGAAATGAACTCACCTGACTTAGTTTTACTGTAAAATTAGTGCTTTACTTTGATGACATGGACGTGTGAATATTCTTGGTCACTTTTACTGGCGTGTGATTTGTATAAAAAGGCACTTGTCATTTTAATTGAGCGAAACTGTGACACTGGACTTCATCCTTTCACCATCACAGACAGGAAGTGAACACATTAGTGGTGTGTCGTTCACGAATGAACCGTTCTTTTTGAATGAGTCTTCGAAGTGAACGACTAGAACTAGTTCGCGCTGCCTCTCGTTCTCGGTTGTTGGCGAATCAGCAGTCTCTGCTCGCTGGCAGCAGGGCGGTCGCTGAATCTCGGTCGTTGGCGAATCAGCAGTCTCTGCTCGCTGGCAGCAGGGCGGTCGCTGAATCTCGGTCGTTGGCGAATCAGCAGTCTCTGCTCGCTGGCAGCAGGGCGGTCGCTGAATCTCGGTCGTTGGCGAATCAGCAGGATCTGTTCAGTAGCAGGAGGGCGTCCAACTTGCATTTTGATCTGTGCAGAGCAGCGCCACTTTACTTCTTTAAGGGCTATCTGAGCCCTATTATCAGAGCGCTGACACATGCCAGGTCTTTAGTTTACAATTTAGAGCTCTCACTCAGCAATACATTTCAGTTCACAGCGAACGAGCTCAGCAGGTCGCGAACAAACGAACAGCCGGCAGCCAGCCTGCCTGCTGCCATACTGGGCTGGGCGCATAGCAACGGTTTCCATGTCCATGACCAGGCCAAACAATGAATGATCATGAATGCAGCAGAGAGACATCGCAGGCTACTGTTCGCTGAATACGATGACTTGTAAAGTTGTTTATTCTCTGAAATGAGTGTTGCTGTTAAATAAGCAATTTTATTTTTTGCTTAATGGGTTTGAGAGAACAACTGCATAGCCGGCAGACCATGGCTCTACTAAAATAAATATAATAAATATAAAAACAGCTTTATTCTCATCTACATTTAATTAACTTTCAGAGCTTTGTTTATGTAGTCTTTTTCAGATAATGCTAGGATAATGTTTTTCTTCCATCTTTTTCTCAAGCACATTGTAATGTATGAGAATCTATTGTGGATGGCACCTCTGCCGCCTCTCGTTCACTCAAGATGAACTAAACTTCGGACGACAGCCATTGTTGTGCCGCTTTGGTGTGACGTCATCGAAATGAACGAGTGAACGAACTGAACGAACGAATTTCTTTGCTGAACTGACCGACATGAACGAACTGGCGGAAATGAATCGCCATGTCCCACCAATAGAACACATGAACTCTGAGCTTGCATGAAGAAAAACAAAACAATCAAGGAGCTGCAGTGACCCCTGGTGGATCAGAGGCATTACTGCAGGAAGGGTTGTGTTTAATGTCCAATAAACCTGTCATTATAGACAGAGTGGTGTAAACACACACAGGACACAAACAGTTTAAGTTAATTTGAAGACACCAGAATGAAATGTACAAACACTCGAATTAGTTCAACTAGTTCAATTTTTGTGCAATATGTTCTCTGTGCGATGTTTGTTTGTGGCCCTGCTGTCACTGTCTGTCGGTCTACGTCTGCGTGTTTAGTGCAGTTCACATGTCTGTCTAGTACGTTTACCTGTTGTTGTCTTGTGTGCATCGACTGTAACATGTTTATTTGTTTATTGTACATCCAGCACATTGGAGTGTGGGGAAATGTAACTTCTGCCAGCCGTGCACTGCTCGTTGTATGGTCTGAATGACAATAACGTTTGACTTTTTACTATTATTTATTTTACAGTTCTTTATGGCCAGCCCTGTTCCCACAGAATTACCTTAAAATTTACAGTCAGTTTTATTTATTTATTTTCACAGTGCAGGATTAGAATGGTTAAATACACAGCAGGTGGAATTGGAACCTGCCCCTTTCCCACCCAACTCCAAAAAGATCCTCCCCCAGAACCGATGGCGGTTGAAATAGAGCTAGCATGCTAACTGGACTCTAATGACATCACTTTCAAGCACACTCAGCCATTCACCTGCCAGAAAATCATGATATACTGTAACTCGACACGTGCAAAATTTCTATCTGATTGAGTTACGAAAATGTTCATGAGTGCATTCGCTGTCCTCTTTTCTTTGTGAAAACAATAACAACAACTTGACATGATTTGATATGTAAAACCAGGTATTCAAACAGTTCAAAGCTTGGTACAGATTGTGCTAACAGACCTGTCCATGAGTAACGTCACTATTTCTGCAGCATGGTGGTGTAGTGGTTAGCGCTGTCGCCTCACAGCAAGAAGGTTCTGGGTTCGAGCCCAGCAGCTGGCGAGGGCCTTTCTGTGTGGAGTTTGCATGTTCTCCCTGTGTCTGTGTGGGTTTCCTCCGGGTGCGGCCTTGGGCTGAGGCGCCCTTGAGCAAGGTACCGAACCCCTGACTGCTCCCCGGGTGCTCCGGTGTGGCTGCCCACTGCTCTGTGTGTGTGTGTGTGTGTGTGTTCACTGCTTCAGATGGGTTAAATGCAGAGGATGAATTTCACTGTGCTTGAGTGTGCATGTGACGAATAAAGGTTTCTTCTTCTTCAAATGTATTTTCACAGCCATGTAATAAACGTGTGCTGAGGCTACGACTTCAACCATTACTCCATATCATATTCTACATACAAACCCAAATCAGAACAAGTTGGGACGGTCTGTTCAAACAGAAAGCAGTGATTTGTAAATAATCTTTGACCTGTATTTCACTCAAAACAACACAATCCAACAGCACATTATCTGATATTTCATGTCATGAATTTTATTGGGTTTTTTTAAATAAACACTTCTTTCAATTTTGATTCTTGCAACACATTTCAAAATAAAGTTGTTACAGTAAATAATTCCCCACTTTATAATGTGTATAATGTTCCTGTTCCTTCTCCCAACACTTAAAAGCTGTTTATGGACTGAAGACTCCAAGTGATGAAGTGTCTCAGGTGTTATTTTTGTCCCGTTCTTCCTGTAAACAGGTCTGAAGGTGTGGAACAGTTCAGGGTCGTCACTGTCATATTTATCATTTCTAAATTCTCCACACATTCTCTATTGGGGACAGAGGGGACACGCCCTCTTCTTCCACAGCCACGCCTTTGTAATGTGAGCAGAATGTGGTTTTGCATCGTCTTGTTGAAATCTCCCTGGAAAAGACGTCGTCTTGAAGGCAGCAGATGTTGCTCCAAAATCTCAGTGGACTTTTCTGCATTAATGCTCCATCACAGAAGTGTAAGTTACCTTTACCAAGGACACTGACCCAACACCATACCATGACACGCCCTGGCTCTTGGACTCGTTCCTGGATGGTCCTTTTCATCTTCAGAGCACACGGCGTCCATTTCTTCCAAAAAACACCTGGAATACTGATTCGTCTGACCACAATACCCGTTCCCACTGTGTGATGGTCCATCCCAGACGCCTCCGAGCCCAGAGAAGTCGACGGCGCTTCTGGACACAGTGAATATAGATTAGATTAGATAGAACAGAATAAATCTATAAGGCTTCCTTTTAGCACAGTAAAGTTTTAACTGGCGTTTGTGTTTTAAAGATGGCAACTGCTACAAAACTTCTTTTTTTTCACAAGTTTTTAACAAGCTAATGACTCGTCTGTGCACAGAATGAGGAAAAAAAGCCCACCTGCCCTCCCACACAAAAACACAGAACCCACTGATGGAGCTGAAAGTCACGCAGAACTGCTGCAGCTCAGGTGACAGGTTTAATTCACACGCCGTCTGTTAGCAGGAGCTGTTTATCCCTACTGGATTATATACGGATTCAAAGTGTTTCATCCTGCACGACTGCACAGAGGAGGAGACTGCTGGCAGTCGCACCCACGCATGTGCTGAAAAAAAGAACAACAACAAAAACACCACGATCAACAAGATGTCTGTATGAAGCTGCTTTCCAGTTAAATGAGGGGTTTGATGAGAAGTCAAATTCAAACTTAATTTCCATTCAGATCTGTTTCATCTGCCAGGAAATGCTGCAGCTCATGAAACTAACGAGGAACGAGAATTTGCAGACTGAAATTCAAAGTCAGTGTCTTGAGATGAAATTTTATGTTAATATTTACACTGGGAAAGTTCCTCGTGTTCAGAGTCGGGTTCGACACCTGCGCGAGTCTGCGGTCTCGCCTCCCTCTCCGGAAGATTAACGTCATGCAGGTGTGGAGTTCGCGCTTTCTGACATCGTCCACTTTTCTTGAGTAGAAGCATTCGAAACTGTCCAGATCTCTGCCTTTAATCCATAAAAAATTCAGGGATAGAAAATAAGGACTGAAGACATGTATCATGTTTATTTCTTAGCTGTTAAATGCAATACAACAAAATCAGATCACTCAATAATCTTTATATTTGACAGAAAAATACTGTGAGTGTTGAAATAAATGTGTAAATGTAACAGGAGTCTCATGTCTCGCAGATATATCACTGCATGAACAGTCTGAGTTGTGATTATCACATTAATCACTGGTTTAATTCAACAAAATTGTTTCCATTATGCAGCACGGTGGTGTAGTGGTTAGCGCTGTCGCCTCACAGCAAGAAGGTCCGGGTTCGAGCCCCGTGGCCGGCGAGGGCCTTTCTGTGTGGAGTTTGCATGTTCTCCCCGTGTCCGCGTGGGTTTCCTCCGGGTGCTCCGGTTTCCCCCACAGTCCAAAGACATGCAGGTTAGGTTAACTGGTGACTCTAAATTGAGCGTAGGTGTGAATGTGAGTGTGAATGGTTGTCTGTGTCTATGTGCAGCCCTGTGATGACCTGGCGACTTGTCCAGGGTGAACCCCGCCTTTCGCCCGTAGTCAGCTGGGATAGGATCCAGCTCGCCTGCGACCCTGTAGAACAGAGGTAGCAGTAGGGGTTTGGTGCAGTGTGGATTGGGTGGCAGTCGAAGGCAGGGGCCTCGACGACCTGATCCCCGGACACAGCGGCTGGCTGTTGGGACATGGAATGTCACTTCGCTGGGGGGGAAAGAGCCTGAGCTTGTGCGGGAGGTTGAGAGGTACCGGCTAGAGATAGTCGGGCTCACCTCCATGCACAGCTTGGGCTCTGGAACCCAGCTCCTCGAGAGGGGCTGGACTTTCTACTTCTCTGGAGTCGCCCGTGGTGAGCGGCGGCGGGCTGGTGTGGGCTTGCTTATAGCTCCCCAGCTCAGCCGCCATGTGTTGGAGTTTACCCCAGTGAACGAGAGGGTCACCTCTCTGCGCCTTCGGATTGGGGAGAGGGCTCTTGCTGTTGTTTGTGCCTACGGGCCAAATAGCAGTATAGAGTATCCGGCCTTCTTGGAGTCCCTGGGAGAGGTACTGAGGGGTGCTCAGACTGGGGACTCCATTGTGCTACTGGGGGACTTCAATGCTCACGTGGGCGACGACAGTGACACCTGGAGGGGCGTGGTTGGGAGGAACGGCCTCCCCGATCTGAACCCGAGTGGTGTTTTGTTATTGGACTTCTGTGCTAGTCATGGTTTGTCCATAACGAACACCATGTTCGAGCATAGGGGTGTCCATAAGTGCACGTGGCACCAGGACACCTTAGGTCGGAGGTCGATGATCGACTTTGTAGTCGTTTCATCTGATCTCCGGCCCTATGTCTTGGACACTTGGGTGAAGAGAGGGGCTGAGCTGTCAACTGATCACCACCTGGTGGTGAGTTGGATCCGCTGGCAGAGGAGGAAGCTGGACAGACCTGGCAGGCCCAAACGTATGGTGAGGGTCTGCTGGGAACGTCTGGCCGAGCACTCTGTTGGGGAGGTCTTTAACTCCCACCTCCGGGAGAGCTTTTCCCAGCTTCCGAGGGAGGCGGGGGACATTGAGTCTGAGTGGACCATGTTCTCTACCTCCATTGTGGACACAGCTGTTCGGAGCTGTGGCCGCAAGGTCTCCGGTGCCTGTCGTGGCGGCAATCCCCGAACCCGGTGGTGGACACCGGAAGTAAGGGATGCCGTCAAGCTGAAGAAGGAGTCCTATCGGGCCATGTTGACCTCCGGGACTCCTGAGGCAGCCGACGGGTATCGGCAGGCCAGGCGTGCTGCAGCTCGGGCAGTTGCGGAGGCAAAAACTCGGAACTGGGAGGAGTTCGGGGAGGCCATGGAGAAGGACTATCGGTCGGCCTCGAAGAAATTCTGGCAAACTGTCCGGCGCCTCAGGAGGGGGAAGCAGTACTCTGCCAACACTGTTTACAGTGCAGGTGGGGAGCTGTTGACCTCGACTGGGGACATTGTCGGGCGGTGGAAGGAATACTTTGAGGATCTCCTCAATCCCACCATCATGTCTTCCACTGAGGAGACTGAGGCTGATGACTCAGAGGTGGACTCGTCCATTACCCAAGCCGAAGTCACTGAGGTGGTTTGCAAGCTCCTCGGTGGCAAGGCACCGGGGGTGAATGAGATCCGCCCTGAGTATCTCAAGTCTCTGGATGTTGTGGGGCTGTCTTGGTTGACACACCTCTGCAACATCGTGTGGCGGTCGGGGACAGTGCCTCTGGAGTGGCAGACTGGGGTGGTGGTCCCTCTTTTTAAGAAAGGGGACCAGAGAGTGTGCTCCAATTATAGGGGAATCACACTTCTCAGCCTCCCAGGGAAGGTTTACTCCAGGGTACTGGAGAGGAGAATTCGACCAGTAGTCGAACCTCGGATCCAGGAGGAACAATGCGGTTTTCGTCCTGGTCGCGGAACACTGGACCAGCTCTATACCCTTCATAGGGTGCTCGAGGGTTCATGGGAGTTTGCCCAACCAGTCCACATGTGCTTTGTGGATCTGGAGAAGGCATTCGACCGTGTCCCCCGTGGTATTCTGTGGGGGGTGCTTCGGGAGTATGGGGTTTGGGGCTCTTTGCTAAGGGCTGTCCGGTCCCTGTACGAATGGAGCAGGAGTCTGGTTCGCATTGCCGGCAGTAAGTCAGACCTGTTCCCAGTGCATGTTGGACTCCAGCAGGGCTGCCCTTTGTCACCGGTTCTGTTCATAATTTTTATGGACAGAATTTCTAGGCGCAGCCAGGGGCCGGAAGGAATCCTGTTTGGGAACCACAGGATTTCATCTCTGCTTTTTGCGGATGATGTTGTCCTGTTGGCTTCTTCAAACCAGGACCTTCAGCATGCACTGGGGCGGTTTGCAGTCGAGTGTGAAGCGGCTGGGATGAGAATCATCACCTCCAAGTCCGAGGCCATGGTTCTCGACCGGAAAAGGGTGGCTTGCACTCTCCAGGTTGGTGGAGAAGTCCTGCCTCAAGTGGAGGAGTTTAAGTATCTCGGGATCTTGTTCACGAGTGAGGGAAGGATGGAGCGTGAGATCGACAGGCGGATTGGTGCAGCCTCCGCAGTGATGCAGTCGCTTTATCGGTCCGTCGTGGTGAAGAAGGAGCTGAGCCAAAAGGCGAAGCTCTCAATTTACCGGTCGATCTACGTTCCGACTCTCACCTATGGTCATGAGCTTTGGGTAATGACCAAAAGAACAAGATCGCGGATACAAGCGGCCGAAATGAGTTTCCTTCGCAGGGTGGCTGGGCGCTCCCTTAAAGATAGGGTGAGAAGCACAGTCACTCGGGAGGAGCTCGGAGTAGAGCCGCTGCTCCTCCACATCGAGAGGAACCAGCTGAGGTGGCTCGGGCATCTTTTTGGGATGCCTCCTGGACGCCTCCCTGGGGAGGTGTTCCAGGCATGTCCCCCCGGGAGGAGGCCCCGGGGAAGACCCAGGACACGCTGGAGGGACTATGTCTCTCGGCTGGCCTGGGAACGCCTCGGTGTTCTTCCCGAGGAGCTGGCCGAGGTGTCTGGGGAAAGGGAAGTTTGGGCTTCCATGCTTAGACTGCTGCCTCCGCGACCCGGTCCCGGATAAGCGGAAGAAGACGAGACAAGACGAGACGAGATATTACTGAAATATGAATCTGGATTTTAGCTGTTCATCACAGAAAGGATTTCCCTTTTGGTGCAATATGGTGCATAGTGCAAAAATGAATAGTCAATTTAAATAAGTAAAAAAAAAAAAAAAAAAAAAATATATATATATATATATATATATATATATATATATATATATATATATATATACACACGTATTAGTCACAGTGAGCACAGAATGACAGTACAAGTGTGTGCAGATATTTTGCAAGTGATATTACGGATATATGAATGTGGATTTTAGCTGTTCATCACAGAGACAGCCTGAGGGAAGAAACTATTCTTGTGTCTGGTTGTTTTAGTATACAGTGATCTATATCGCGTGGCAGCACGGTGGTGTAGTGGTTAGCGCTGTCGCCTCACAGCAAGAAGGTCCTGGGTTCAAGCCCCGTGGCCGGCGAGGGCCTTTCTGTGTGGAGTTTGCATGTTCTCCCCGTGTCCGCGTGGGTTTCCTCCGGGTGCTCCGGTTTTCCCCACAGTCCAAAGACATGCAGGTTAGGTTAACTGGTGACTCTAAATTGAGCGTAGGTGTGAATGTGAGTGTGAATGGTTGTCTGTGTCTATGTGTCAGCCCTGTGATGACCTGGCGACTTGTCCAGGGTGTACCCCGCCCTTTGCCCATAGTCAGCTGGGATAGGCTCCAGCTTGCCTGCGACCCTGTAGAAGGATAAAACGGCTAGAGATAATGAGATGAGATGAGATGAGATGATCTATATCGCCTCCCTGAGGGGAGAAGATTAAACAGATTGTGACCAGGGTGTGATGGGTCCGCAGAGATGTTACCTGCCCATTTCCTGACTCTGGACAAGTATACGTCTTGGATGGAGGGCATGTTGACACCAATAATTTTCTCTGCAGTCCTTATTGTCCATTGCAGTCTGTTCTTCTCCTGTTTGGTGACCGATCCAAACCAAACAGTGATGGAAGAGCAAAGAACAGACTGAATGATGGCAGTGTAGAATTGTGTCAGCAGCTCTTTAGGCAGGTTGAGCTTCCTGAGCTGGCGCAGAAAGTACAACCTCTGCTGAACCTTTTTAATGATAGTGACTGTGTTTGTCTCCCACTTCAAGTCCTGAGAGATTGTGGAACCCAGAAACCTGAAGCTTTCAACAGCAGTCACAGTGTCGTTGGTGATGGTGATGGGCAGCAGAGTGGGGGGGCTCCTCCTAAAGTCCACTGTCATCTCCACAGTTTTGAGTGAGTTCAGCTCCAGATTGTTCTGACCGCACCACCAGACCAGCCATTCAACCTCCCGTCTGTATGCAGACTCATCACCATCCCGGATGAGGCCGATGACCGTTGTATCGTCTGCAAATTTCAGGAGTTTAACAGACAGGTCTCTTGAGGTGCAGTCGTTGGTATAAAGGGAGAAAAGCAGTGGGGAGAGCACACACCCTTGGGGGGCACCAGTGCTGACAGTCTGAGTGCTGGATATGATGCTCCCCATCCTCACCTGCTGCTTCCTGTCAGTCAGGAAGTTTGTAATCCACTGACAGGTGGAGGAGGGCACAGTGAGCTGGATGAGCTTGGTGTGGAGGATGTCTGGAACAATGGTGTTGAATGCCGAACTGAAGTCCACAAACAGAATCCTGGCATACGTCCCTGCAGAGTCAAGGTGTTGCAGGATGTAGTGCAGTCCCATATTGATGGCATCATCTGCTGACCTGTTTGTCCGGTAGGCAAACTGCAGGGGGTCCAGCAGGGGGTCTGTGATGTCCTTCAGGTGTGACAACACCAGTCTCTCGAAGGACTTCATGACTACAGATGTGAGAGCTACAGGCCTGTAGTCATTCAGTCCTGTGATGGTGGTTTTCTTGGGAACCAGGATTATTGTGGAGCGTTTGAAGCATGAGGGGACTTCACACAGTTCCAGGGATCTATTGAAGATCTGGGTGAAGATGGGAGCCAGCTGATCAGCACAGACCTTCAGACAGGAGGGTGACACACCATCTGGGCCAAGTGCCTTCCTGATCTGCGAAAAAGCTGACAAACATCCTCTTCACAGATCTTGAGTGTTGGTGTGGGGTCAGAGGCGAGAGGAGGCAGAATAGCAGGAGGTGTGAATGGGTCTTTAATGTCTGAGGGGGGGGAGAGGTGTGAATTTGTCAAATCTGCAGTAGAACACATTCAACTCGTCAGCCAGTTGATGGTTCATTGCAGTGTAGGGGGATGGGCTCCTGTAGTTAGTGATATTCTTCAGGCCTGTCCACGCTGATGCTGGATCGTTAGCTGAAAGGCTGATTTTAATCCTTTCAGCGTAGCTCCTCTTAGGCCCTGTCCGCACGGCAACGGATTCAGGTGAATCTGATAAAATTGTGACCGCTCACCGAATCCAGGGACACATGTCGGCCGAAACGAATCCGAGATAATCGCAAAAGAAGCATTTTTTTTTCTCGAAATTTGTGATTTTTGTTTTTTTCCATCATGTGCAAGTTGAGATCTTGAAGAATGCAATCAGTATTTCAGATAATAGATTGTTTTGTTGGAAAAGCATACATTTTTTGTTGCAAATTGTCTCGTTTTTGTCAGGACTGTAGCCTGCTGGGGGATGTGGGTAAATTACCATATGGGCCATTCACATGAAGATTTAAGTCTTTTGGGTTTTTTTCCGCGAATCAGCTGTATGATGCGAGTTGAGCGCATGGCTACTTAACTGCATACAGGCGTGTGATTTCACTATGGAATGAGTTACTAAACAGAGCGCAGAGGAGCTGAAACACCGCGAAGCAAACAGACACTCGGTATTACTACCTTTCCATTGCTTTTATATACTCTTACTACTTGTTCTTATTACTACTGTGTTTAACATACATCTAACCTGCCTATGTTGGACAACAGATGGAAATTAGCACTTGTGCTAAAATCTGGCACATTTACATGTATGTATATATGTTCATTAATGTGCACTGTCCTGAAAAATAAATAAAATAAAATAAAATAAAAATAAATTTACATCGGAGATCACCATTTCTAGCAAAAAAACCCGCAACCTCGTTTTCCAGATTGAATGGAATACTTGAATGATCGGATGATACACGGACCGTTCTAGGATTACATTCCATCGGAGGCATTGGTGTGTGCAAGGCGCCGTTTCTCTTTCTGATGGGGTGAGTTTATTAATCTAAGGCTGTGTGGTTATTTTTGCATGTAACGGAGAGTGTTGTGGTTTGGTTAAGCCTAGGTCACAACCAGACATACGATTTTTTGGCGTTTCCCAAATCGCTGCGTTTTTGGTTTTTTTGTTCACGGAGAAAGACGTGCGTTGGCCGTAAGTTTGTCTTGCAACCTGAAAAAAACGTAAGCGCCCGTAGAGTTTGTTTGACATAACAATGAACCTCTGCGGCCGGTCTGCGGCTCGAAAATCAGCACATCACAGACGCGCTCTCGTGCTTTTCACACGCGCGCTCTCGTGCGTTTCATGCGCGCTCTTGTGTGTTTCTTGCGTTTTTTGCGTGTAGACCGGCTGTAGGAGCCCGTACTGTACGGCCGGTTGTGACCGAGGCTTTACATGAAACTAGTGTTGTGTTAGTTGTGTCATCATCGTGCTATCTTTCTTTCTTACGGTGTGAGTAATTTTTCAACCACAAAACGTTAAAGTATACTTTAGGACTTATTTTTGTACTTCATAATTGTGTTGTGCATACTTTGCATAGAAGGAAAATTGACGTGGTGATCTTTGTTTACATGAAAGTAGTATCATGCTAGCTCGTAGGGGGTAGGGCTTTCCTTAATGTCATGCAGATGAGCACCATTATATGCCCGCCCTGCACCCAGAGTAGCTGAGATGGAAAACTTTGAGGGCGATTTTCTCCCTTTCCTGTTTTAAGAAGTATACACTTTCAAAAGGCCACACATTCTTCAAATATTGTCAGATCTCCACATGGAAGGCATCATTGGAAAGCTTAGAAACTGTACTTTCTGAATCTGTCAATAACTCAAAATGCCCCCGGGCCGACATGTGTCCCTGGATTCTGTGATCTGCCACAATTGTTTATCGTTTCGGCCTGGCGTCCACACGGCACCGGCGTTTTGGGTGCCCCAAAACTAAATCTTTTGAGAACGGGTTCCAGAGTAGAAAAATCTGGCAACGGCGCTGTTGCGAAGTCGTCTGGATGAGTAGAACGGATTTGTTTACAATGACGTCACAACCACATGACTGTGAGTGCTTCACACCAGGTAGAAGTGTAACGAACTCGATGCGAGTTGTCAACAAATCCTATAACTTGGTTCATGAAACGCGCTTACAAAATATTTTCACTGTGAATATTTATTGTGTAATGGTGCAAAGTGAGAGAGAGAAAGAAAGAGAGAGAGAGAGAGAGAGAGAGAGAGAGAGAGTAGCCCTTAGCGCAGAGTCAATCCCGCCAGCAAAAATAGGGAAAAAAAGGAGCGATCTCACCTCTTCAGATGTTGGTTTAATCCTACAATACATTCCTCAAAAAGGGCGTAGAAGAACAAATTAATCCATCAACGTGTAGCATTCAATTTATTCCGGACCATTAAAGACGCCGCCTTTCGCGTAGAATCATACATCATCCTCGCCGCCATATTGGATAGGTCAAAGCGGAGAATAAAGATTAGCTGCGTTTAACTGTACCAACAGGTTTACCATCCAAACGAGATCACATGGGATTACCTTTCACAGGTGAGACTGGAAAAATACTTTTCATTGTATTTGGTCATTATAATGTAATTTTACAAACAGATTTTTCTGACTTTGTGGCTAATATGAAGTCTCGCGCATAATAGTTTATGCGCATGCGTCCTTACTTCTTCTATTGTTCTGGTGTCTCCGAAGGGACCGTCTTACAGCGCCCCTAGAGGTGTGGCATGTGTATTGCATCGTTTTCAGCAAGCGTTGCGTTGCCATATGGACCTGATATTTTACTGATCCGTTGCCCATGTGGACGCGATATTTTTTTTTTAATCTCGTTGCCGTTGTCGTGTGGATGTAGCCTTAGTTCTCTTCTTTTTTTTACTCAAACTCCACCCAGTCTGCATAACTATTATCCAACTTCTAAATAGCCCTTAAATCTGAGATCTGAATACTGATGTGTGTAACTTGGATATTAAAAAAGCTGAAAGATTGTGAGAGGAGAACTTTTCCTCCTGAACAGAGTTGTACTGCAGTGTTCTGATACAAACCCAGAACGTTCCGTGCGCTGGTTTCCCATCACACACCTGCTGAAACAGCGATATCCGATTGAAAAGTGTTTTTGTGGAGTCGTTCCTTGGTCGTGTGTGACAGTTCTGGAGTGTCTCCAAGATGGCCACAGAGTGGACAGACCAGAAGGACTGTTGTTCTTTAGCACACTGTAGTGTTAAAAAACTGAAGTGAACCGTTTTTTCCTGTCAGTTCTTCATTTTGTTGCAGTTCACTAAAGAGCAGCTCGATGTGTAACGATGCCAAGGTCATTTCTTTCCACTTGGGTGTGAAGAGAAACAGCCTGAGTGGGCAGGAAAGAAAAAAACAACCCAAAATGCCCCAGTCTGGTAGCCCAGACAACCGTATCTGAGGGCGGCGACGTCACATCATGGTCCCGAGGCTGTATGCAACTCTGTGGGCGCGAGGCCACCCATCCGTGTGCGTGGGGTTCAGACCCGGGCAGCGTTCAAGCACCAACACAAAGAAAACTAAGGAAAACGCAAGTGGTGCACACGCTGAGTCATTTCAGGGTTTTCGAAATGTCTAGATATGACGTGATAAGAAGTGAAGACGCCACCACGACCCACACACACACACACACACACACACACACACACACACAGCTCCTAAGTAATTAGAGCCAATGAAAAAAAGACAGGGTTAGTAAACGCGCAGATGTTAGTTCCCTTTCTCGAATAGAACAGCAGTTAGTTTTCAGTGTGAAACTTTTTGGATTTTCTGTGGCTTTTCATTCTGCACTTCTGAATCCAGCAGGTCATGTACGTATCACATGTTTTCGAGCACACACACGTATGTAGCCGAAATGCACTCAGAGGAAGCGCAGGCCTGCAGACAGGCCTCCAGTTTCCTCGAAACAGCACTCGCAGGTAAACCAGATTCACTGAAACCTGAAATGATAATCATGCATTTCGCACATTTATTTCCCCAACATATAAACACGTGCCTTTAAACCACTTCCGAGAAGGTTATCAGGTCCAGAACTCAGTGTACACCTTTCCTGTAAGCTCCTACATCCTGTATATAAACACATCTGCTTTCCTTTACATTTCAGCTCTGTTTTCTTTCTGGTGTGTAAAGTAGAGTTTCAGTGCATGTTGTTCCCAGCACAGACTCCAGACTTCCGCCGGGACCCTGATGGAGCAGACAGCGCCGCTGACTGAAGACGGATAAATCAGTGTGTTTTTATTTGTGTGTACAGTGTGTGTAAGTGCACTTCAGTACAGCAGGTCGGGTGGACATGTGCGACTCCTAGACATTAATTTAAAGTAAATAAATATAATATACTGTATATTCAGTATAAGTAGTGAATAAAGCTGTAGTTGGGTAACATTCACAGCTGTTTTCACTTATATTATAAACATTATCTTTGTTTTCTTTGTAAATGTGAAAGGTGAATGAATGTTGGGGAATCGCTGTGATGTAAGAGGAATAAAACCCTTCATGTTGTGTGGTTGTAGAAACATTATCATGGACAGGGTGGGGCCACGAAGCTGAGGTACTCTCACTATTTCAATAATACACTATCAGGGGGCGGCACGGTGGTGTAGTGGTTAGCGCTGTCGCCTCACAGCAAGAAGGTCCTGGGTTCGAGCCCCGTGGCCGGCGAGGGCCTTTCTGTGTGGAGTTTGCATGTTCTCCCCGTGTCCGCGTGGGTTTCCTCCGGGTGCTCCGGTTTCCCCCACAGTCCAAAGACATGCAGGTTAGGTTAACTGGTGACTCTAAATTGAGCGTAGGTGTGAATGTGAGTGTGAATGGTTGTCTGTGTCTATGTGTCAGCCCTGTGATGACCTGGCGACTTGTCCAGGGTGAACCCCGCCTTTCGCCCATAGTCAGCTGGGATAGGATCCAGCTCGCCTGCGACCCTGTAGAACAGGATAAAGCGGCTACAGATAATGGATGGATGCATGGGACAGCCATGTGGAGTATGTGACAAAAGAAATCACAAAAAGGCGAGGTCTTTTGAAACATTCCAAGAAATTTCTTTCATTAAAGCTGTGCTGCCTTTCAGATTTTTCAAGTGTAGATCATAAAAAGAATTTTCCCGACACTCAATTATTTTTGTTTAGTGACCGAAAGCTACTGAATTCGAATCACAGACTTCCAATTTTATTAGTTTAAAAAAAAAGAACAATTAATGAATTTATCTCCACATGGCCCTAAATTCTCTGCTATTTTTTCCTGCTTCACCATGACCCAATTCAAGATACTACGTCATGAATCACGTGGTGGGCTTTCCCCGTTCACGCAAGGCATTGTGGGATACAAATTTGAAACAGAAGAGAAAAATGGAGGACGTGAGTGTGCGAATGAAACGTGAAAGACCGACTACAGTAATGGAAAGAAAGTGAGAAGAAAAGACGTTATGTTCTATACGAAGGAAAGGAAACGCAGGACCAAACTAATAAATATGGGCGCTCAGCGAGCACCTCGGTGTGATCAGCTGTTCGTTTAGCGACAGAATGATGGAACTGTCAGTGCACGCTCAAAGGGAAACCTGTAGATGGCAGTAATGCAACACTGTGGATGCCAGCTGCTGTAAAACCCAAAAGAAGAAGAAGAAGAAGGTAAACCTGCGCATGCGCACACGGACTTCCTCTGTCTGCTTGACTGCGCCAAGCGAGCGATTTCATGCACATTATTTGCTTTAATCCCCTCAAATTAAATAACTTCCCAGCCACAGAATGGCCTGAGATTTTGTGAGATATTACAGAAATAAACAGATATCACAATCACCACATTTCAGACGGAACTAAATTTCACCGGTTTTATGAAATCGAAAGGCCGTCTAGCTTTAAGAACCAGGAAAACCTTTTCTGACACTCTGATCCAGCCCATCATGGACTAGGGTGTAACCATCTGGGGAGAGACCTTCAAGAAACATGTGGCTGCTGTGCTTATGCTCCAGAAGTGTGTTGTGAGAATCATCATGGGTGTGGCATGGGATCATCCATCCGAAAGCCTTTTTAAGGAACTTGATATCGTTCCATTCCATATGTGAGTAAAACGTGTGAAACACACCTTAGTGTTCAAAGCTCTTAATGGTTTTGCTCTGGAACACCTCAGGAAAAGGTTTGTCAACTTCATGGAGGTCCACGGAAGGAACACTGACATGTGAACACGAATGTTATCCTGCTGTGTTTTGTATTGTTCTTTTGGTGATGAAATGTTTGTGTTTAGTGCTGCAGAACCGTGGAGCTCACTTCCTCTGGAAGTCTCATCTCATCTCATTATCTGTAGCCGCTTTATCCTGTTCTACAGGGTCACAGGCAAGCTGAAGCCTATCCCAGCTGACTATGGGCGAAAGGCGGGGTTCACCCTGGCAAGGGCGGCTGGTGCATAAGGGCGACTGGGTGACGCACTGCCAAAACGAAAAAAAAAAGTTTTTTTCTTTTTTTAAAACAAACTTTCACCAGCGCTGCTCGAGGCCGTTTTAATCTGTCTCTGGGTATCATTGTCCAATCAGGGTGGTCTTGCTTCTAGAGTACCGCCCCTTTTGGGGCGATTTCAGTCACGCTGAAAATCGCCCAAGAGTTCACTGATAGAGTCCCATGTTAATATTTTTTTTTTCTCCTGACTGACACTTCAATGCAATCTCTATGGGTTCTGGGGGGGCGTGCCCTAACGTGCTTATGTCACTGCGAAGCGCGGCAAAGTTGCGTTCGATCCGCTCAGTTTCTGAGGTGAGATGGATGCGGAAAGCAATTCAGTGCGGTCTTTAAAAGAAGTTCCATTTAGTCAGTGATCAAATCGAGCTAAATTGACAACAAAACAAGCTGGACCCCCTCGACCAAATCTAAACATAAAACAAATTTCGACAAGGGGGGGAATCATATACTCGAGGTTTTACTTCAACATGGTCCCAGCGCAAATCCTGGCGAGCTGGCTGCAAGGACGCCTCAGCGGTTTTCTGCTCCCCCTGCTTACTTTTCCACCCTGGAGGGGCTCCACGGACAACACTGCTTGGACGGTCACTGGAGTTTCGGACATGCATCGTTTGTCGGAGAAAATAAAAAAACATGAGTCATCAAAGATTCACATGGGCAGCTGCCTGAAATTTTCGGCTTTTGGGAGAGTGAACATCGCTACACAGCCGGATGAGGGCTACAGGCTAGCAGTTCACCACCACAACGATGAGGTGAGCAAGAACAGGCACATATTAAACCGGCTCATCCAATGCGTGGAATTTTGTGGAGTGTTCGAGTTAGCGCTACGAGGCAAAGACGAAACTGAGGGCTCCAGTCACCGTGGTGTTTTTCTGGGTTTGGTTGACTTCGTGACTCACACACACACACACACACACACACACACAGTCACAGAATCCGTTCACTTTTGATGTTTTCAATGTGCATTTTTATATTTGCCACACTTTGCTCTGAGAGTTAGCACTTTGGTAATATCCTTGGTAAATACCAGTAATTGCAAGATCTAAAGATCCACTCATCTATTTATTCAACTGCTATTGTTATGTTAGCCAACTATTTACAATGTTTTGTTACAGTAAGTGCACTTTCCTGTTTGTCCTTAAGTTGCACAGTCTGTAAAATTCTTGCTGGTCATGGAGTTTGAAGTACAAAATCTATTTACAGAACATTCTGTAGAACAGTTGACTTGCTACCTAGGTCAATTTACTTCAGTCCTGTGGACATTTATGGTCCGTGTAGACATAACGGGGGAAAATTGCCCCCCTGAAAAAAATTCAGGAGCCGCCACTGCACCCTGGACAAGTCGCCAGGTCCTCTGGAAGTAAAACAATGCAAATCTCTTGCGGCATTCACAAGCACCATCAGGAGGGTTTATCCATGAAAACTCTGCATCAGTGTGCATCATTTTTGTTCAATTTTATGACCGATTTTTCTTCCTATTACTATTGGCATTTATTTTTTTGTTAACTGAGAGCCAGGTGTATATCATCTATAGGATATCAAGTGCTCGCTCAATAAAAATGTCATCTATCTATTGATTATCATCAAAGTTAATCATTTTCTATTAATACCAGCATGACACGACATGCTTTATTCCCCTTACACCACAGCCATTTCCCAACAATTCTGAGCTGATGTTGAACAACCCATGAGACAGGTTAGTTCCTGTTGAATTCTGGATTCTGACATTTTCTATGACAGTAGAGCAGGTTTACATTAATGTGCTCATTTAACTACGTTATGTTGTTTCTATAGCAACAGCTTGCTCACAGGGACATTGTCAGGGTGCAGATACTTACGGATGCAGGCGCAGGGGAGAGCGGGTGCGTCGCAAATCCAAATCGAGAGCCAGAAGACGTAGTCAGGGTCGAGCAGAGGGGTCGGTCGATGTACGAACAGTTTATCAGGCGAGAGTTCAGAGTCAGAAATCAACAGGAAGCAGAGTCAAAGGCACGGGAAGTCAAGAAAACAGGTGCGATCCTAACACTCCGGAGAGGAGGGGCGCTGTGGTGCTGGGGAAACGTAGTCTGGAGTGGCCATGTTTGGCTGCTGCTCTGAACTGAGATTTTCAGCGCTGTTACTGACAGACGTGTGACGATAATAATACACCCTGATAATAATAATCCAATGTGCTGGGTTTTTTTTTTAACTAAGGAGACATTTGTTTCACATTTATGGAAGGAGTCTCCAGTGCCAGAGGTGGTGCTGTAACTTTAGGTTTGTGCTTTTTTCTTTGTAACATGATGAACTGTGTTTTGGGGGGGGGGGGGGGGGACTGATGAAGGAGCTATAACATAACCCATGGCCTAATGGTTAGAGAAGCAGCTTTGGGACCAAATGGTTGCCAGTTCAATTCCCTACACCAGCAGGACTGGCTGAAGTGCCCTTGAGCAAGGCACCGAACCCCCACCCTCTCCCCAGGCTGCTCTGGCTCTGTTGTATGTCGCTCTGGATACGAGTTTCTGCTAAACACCTGTAATGTAATGTTTGTGAGAGCAGGGACTGCCGTGTGCATGACGTAAAACTGTAATTGTTCACTTGTAATGAATTTCGAACACTTCAGGATGTGCTGCTTTAAGAAAATAATCAACCTCCGAGTTGTGGCATGAACTCCTCACAGCACATCCAGCTCCAGAGACATGGTTTGTTGCTGAAGGTCGGCGAACCTGAACTTAATTACGCTGAAAGTCGAGTCTGACAGGTTTCACGTCTTCACAGAGACGTTACTGAACAATTACACACAGCGTGAATATTTCTCAAACCATTAAAGCAGACGTGCAGCGCAGAACACTGACGCACAAGATGGAAACATTTATTACTGATAAAAATAAAGATGAATGGTCAGTTTTATATTTCCATTATATATACATTCTAGGAATTCCAGTGTGTAAAGGTGAGCCCATATGGTCCAATCCCACAGAAGAGCTCCTGGAACGCAAACTGCTGAAGAAGTTCATGCTGACACCTTTCTGTTTTAGCCACCATTCACTTTTTCAGCAGTTTGTGCTTCAGAAGCTCTTCTGTGGGATTGGACCATATGTGCCAGCCTTCGTGCCCTGTGTGAATCAGTGAGCCTTCGACACCCATGACCCTGTCGCTGGTTCACCGGTTGTCCTTTGGATCCTTGGCCCACTTTTGCTCGGTACAAACCACTGCACACCGGGAACAGCCCACAGGATGGGCCGTGTTGGAAATGTTCAGACCCCGTCATCTCACCATCACTATTTATCAGTCACTCAGATCCTTACACTCGCCCATTATTCACCTCAACTTCAGGAACTGGCTGTTCTCTTTCCTGCTGCTGAATAAACCCCGCCCCCGACAGGTGCCTCTGTAACGAAATACTCAGTGAGATTCACTATGTTAGGTCCTCGAACTGAATTTGTTTCAGGTGAAGAAAGCAGAAGCACAAGAGTCAGATCTCAAAAAATAGAGTTTAATGTTCATGTGCTGTATAACAAATTAAATATATTAGTGTTTACAAAACAAGAGGTGCATGACTACTGCATATCCTAACCATGAATCATGAACTCAGTGACAACAACAACGAGAACAAAGCCTCTACTGGGTTTTTTTTCTTTAAACACACAAAATGTTTCATCCCACAGTCCTGAACGCACACTTTTTTCCCTTTTCTATTCTACGAAGCACGAGCAGAGACGACAGATCACTGTCTCTAAAGGACGGAAAGCAGAAAGGGGGACAACAGTAGGAGTTTAGATATGTTCTGATCTATAGGTAACGGTTTAGCTGCATGTGTATCAGCGGTACTGATAAACTAATCAGATCAAAACGTGTGTGTGTGTGTGTGTGTGTGTGTGTGTGTGTGCGCGCATGTCTTTTTTCTTTTCTTTTTTTTTCCATTTTCATCAAACCATGGTAATGTCTCTAAGAAATCTCACAATCTGAATATACACACATACAATCTCCATGCTGATCACTTTCCATGCATCAGAGGGGAAAAACATCACACACACACACACACACACACACATGAATGAAAGTGAGAAGCTACCAGGCTCAGCTAAGTAAAGTTTCAACGCTGGGCCCGAATGCAAGTGTAAAAAAAATTAAAATATTCACTGATCCTGGATCAGACCTGCTCTCTCAGAAAGAAAAAGGGTACTAACTGTACCATTCCATGTCGAGGTGATGGTACCTTTAAGCGTACACCTTTTGTAGGTCATGTGATGCAGTGCACATTTAAAAACCACATGCCTTTAATTAGCTTTAGATCCACAGTAGGTACACTTCACACAGATCCATGAGAAAGATGAGTACTAACGGTACCACCCCCATTTACAACACATGGTACCATTCAGCACCCTGTTTGTTTGTTTATACACTACCATTACCTCGATCCTTGTGTTAAAAACTAAGGCAAAATGAGTGTAAGCCACCGCAGTGAGATTACAAACAGAGAAATACACAAACGGTACTCAGGTCCAGATCAGGGGCGTCGAAATAAACACATACTTAGGAACTGAGAACACGTAATCAACATCGGTACTCATCCCTACTGACTGTACGCTCTGAACATCACAATAGCTGCATAAGTATTTACCCCCCATTCGTGTTACACATGACATCTGGGACTAAAGCTGTGGTTGCATAAGTATTTGCCCCCATTAGCTATTTTGTTCACTAGCAGTGGATCAAATTGAAATGAATCGATTCCTTGGTGACTCTGATGCTTTTAAAATTTTCCTTCATTCTCTGTGTCGTCATTCGTGATTAATTAACAGTACGACAGGTTTCACACATCGATTGGCGGTGATCGTATCGTAGCAGCTACAGAGGTATCGTTAAATCCCGTATCGTACTGGAACCATGATGGATGGTTACAGCATCAACATGTTATTAGCTTGCTAATCATAAACGATGTATCATTAGCACATTTTGTCAGTAGTTTATTTTTTGCTCTCTTTTGCCCCCTAGTGGAGGAACAGAGCTCCTTCCTTCTCGACCGAATTGCGATTTTAATTTAGCTTTTAAACTTGTTCGAGGATCCTTTGGTGATTCAAGCCGTCATTTCAGGTTGTATTTGACACCCCTGATCGCCATCATTCAAAATGACTGAATTAGGCTTGAGTGCAAAAGTTTGTGCCCCTCATGGTTTTTCAGTGCAGAAACTGTTTAAATATTGTTAGAAAACTTTTTAATAAAGGAACCCTGGTAAAGTATATAAAAAGTGCACCAACTTGTTGCCGGTCATTTTTTCTCCTCAATTGTTTTGTTTTTACATGCTGTAGTATTTTTTTTATTTAAAAGATGATGCAATTTTTCACTTTGATCCAAGATTTGATTTGGATCTGGGGGAAGAAACTGTACCAACCAGAACCTTTCATTGTTGTTTTTGTGCAGGTACCCTTTATCTTTTGTACCTATTTCTTTACATGGATTTAATGCACCTTTAAAACAAGATTTAAGATGCATAACTTTGATATAATTTGTGACAGTGGTGTATGACTGAGGGTCCGACGGCAAAGAACGAGGAACGGGACAATTCAGGACTTTTTTTTCCCCAGAGTGCAGAACGAACAAAAAACAGAAAATTAGCAATTAAATGTCAAATCTGAGCGGAGTTTCCTAAAAACACCACAAAGGCCACAGATTCAATGATGGAGCGAGAATTGCACTGAACTCTCTCTCTCATTATGATTTTATCTTTATTCTGATCTACAGAAAGCCAATTTGAATTCGAAAAACATTTACATCTCTCATATATTCCAGATTTTTTTATATATTCATATATAATTACAAATTTGACTGGATATCATTTTGCTTTTTTTTTTTTAAGAAAAGTTGTGTGAAACCCAACACACGAGGGTGCACAAACTTTGCACTCAACCATCCCTATATTCTCTGAGCCACGTACTAAATAAACACAAACAAAGATTTTAAAATGGCACTTAAATGAAGAAAATTTTGCATAATCATATAAAAATAAAGAGTACAGATCACCTTTTCACTCTGAGCTTTAAAAAAACAGCTGGACATGAGGATCAGTCGGTTATTCTCACAGAGGTATTCATTAAACACACACACACACACACACACACGCGACTGTGGGAAACCTGATCGTTTGTGGGAAACGTACAGCACGAGCTGGAAAGGATGGGACGGAAAAAAATGGTGGAAAAGATGAAAGTTGTATAAAAAAATGCATTTTAAAGTCCAACACTAGTGCAGATCAGTTACATTAGAACACCAGCTGAATCTAAGACTATCTCTAACACTATTACACCACACACTGTACAGTAAACACACACACACACACACACACCTTGTTTTATTAACAACAGCTAGTCAGTATTGCTCTACTATTTACTACACACTTGGTATTTTACGCTTTACACGAGATCACACACACACACACACACACACACACACACACACACACACACAAATGTTCACTGCTGAATCCATTCGACTCTTCACCTTTTCAGCTCTCAGGCTTTAGAACGTGTTAAACACTGAACAAGCTGCAGGTCTATTTCACCACCTGCAATCAAGTGTGTGTGTGTGTGTCTGTGTGTGTGTGTGTGTGTTTGAGAGAGAGAGAGACAGACACTGGGATTTCTTACCTCCTGTTCTCATGTGTGTTATTATTAATGTTATTATTAATGTTATGATTTGTTCCAGACTGATTTTGGTTCCATTTCCCACAATATGAATGAACTGATCTTTACTCCGCCCTGAGTGAGATACGACCTTTACACTGACTGTGATGGTGTAAACGTGGCCTCCTGCGTCCACACTCGCAAGCGATGAAGTGACAGGCGATTGTTTGTTTTTCTATAGAAACTAGGAATAATGACATGAAATGAATCCAAACAATTCCTCGGAGCAATCGTAATTTAACCTCACGAGAGAGCTGAGATAGTGAAAACCTCACGAGAGAGCGGAGATAATGAAAACCTCACGAGAGAGCGGAGATAGTGAAAACCTCACGAGAGAGCGGAGATAGTGAAAACCTCACGAGAGAGCGGAGATGGTGAAAACCTCACGAGAGAGCGGAGATGGTGAAAACCTCACGAGAGAGCTGAGATGGTGAAAACCTCACGAGAGAGCTGAGATGGTGAAAACCTCACGAGAGAGCTGAGATAGTGAAAACCTCACGAGAGAGCGGAGATGGTGAAAACCTCACGAGAGAGCGGAGATGGTGAAAACCTCACGAGAGAGCTGAGATGGTGAAAACCTCACGAGAGAGCGGAGATAGTGAAAACCTCACGAGAGAGCGGAGATGGTGAAAACCTCACGAGAGAGCGGAGATAGTGAAAACCTCACGAGAGAGCGGAGATAGTGAAAACCTCACGAGAGAGCGGAGATAGTGAAAACCTCACGAGAGAGCGGAGATAGTGAAAACCTCACGAGAGAGCGGAGATAGTGAAAACCTCACGAGAGAGCGGAGATAGTGAAAACCTCACGAGAGAGCGGAGATAGTGAAAACCTCACGAGAGAGCTGAGATAGTGAAAACCTCACGAGAGAGCTGAGATAGTGAAAACCTCACGAGAGAGCGGAGATAGTGAAAACCTCACGAGGGAGCGGAGATAGTGAAAACCTCACGAGAGAGCTGAGATAGTGAAAACCTCACGAGACAGCGGAGATAGTGAAAACCTCACGAGAGAGCTGAGATAGTGAAAACCTCATGAGACAGCGGAGATAGTGAAAACCTCACGAGAGAGCTGAGATAGTGATAATAAAGGCTGTCGGATTTGAGTCTGATCTTGAGACGTTTTCTGAATGGACTTGGTTTTGTCTCAGATTTGGAAACTGATCTGGCTGTAAATGGTCTTGGTCCCGAACGAGAGTTTATTAAAATCTTTTCTTTTTGTGTACACAAAGTAATTCAGTCTTTTAGAACACCACAGGTCCAGTACATGACCGAAGATAAACTAGTGAACGGTTTGGTCTTGAAACGGATTTTACTCGATCCTGACTCGGTCTCAATAAACTCATTTATCTTGACATGTAATTAGCAGTTAATCAGCAAATGAATGCTAATCAAGTGAGGGACAGTAACAGGCGATCGTTTGTTTTCTATATTCGTATGTGACACGGAGCCACACATACGCAAACCAGGTACGTTTTTGATGTGACAGAAAGGCATAATGCATCACCCTACTTCCTGTCATATACAAGGAAAACATGAGCACAGTTAATTAGCATGAAGCCAAGAATAATGTTTTTCGTTTTCACACTAATTCGTATCATACACAGATTAATCTATGTTTAAGTCGTTAGCCTTACAAAGCTACAGGTAGCTACTCCTGTTTCTCATCAGAACATCGGGCAGGCCACACCCACAAGTGAGCCTATAACCTCGTGCGTGTGAACATTTGGTTCATTAATGTGGTTTTTCTTCATCTCATGATCTTCATATCTAACAGCGAGCTCGATACGCGCCTCTACCTGAGAGTCAACACGCTCCTCTTTTATACCAGCCGTAAACAAATGATGTTTGTGCTTCTCTTTGATGTCTGGAACCGTCAGCTTGTAAAACGACATGCATTCACACACACACACACACACACACACACACACACACACACACACACACACACACGACACAAACTATATTTAAATAACATCTTAAACATTTTCCACATATCAACAAATGTATGTACAACCAGCGGACGGTACGGTCCACACCGAGAGAGAGAGAGAGAGAGAGAGAGAGAGGGAGGAGGCGGGGTTTTTGCGTGTACAGTCAGTGACAACACAAACTTCTACTAATCTATTCAGGGAAGGAAATAAGGGCTCTAGGTGCTTTGGCCAAAAAATAAAAACTGAAACTGAGAAGTGAATGAAATCTGAGGCAGCGTTGGTTATTAAGGCTCTACTGTAGTTGTGCTCCTTTAGTATTCACGGACGGACGACAGTTCATCATGGAGTCAAAATAAAACAAGTAAAAACAGGACGGGAGGGCGTGGCCTGCTATCTGGAGTCCTCAGGTTCACATTTGATGGTCTTCTTCTCGGAGAGGTTGAGAGCGCAGGGACTCGCCTCGCCTCCACTGCCGTTCTCTGTAAAAAACCCAAGCAGGGTTCAGTAAACATCACTGCGTGTGTGTGTGTGAGAGTGTGTGTGTGTGTGAGAGAGTGTGTGTGTGTGTGTGTGTGTGAGATCAGTGAAAGATCCCAAAATCCTCTCAGAGGAGTAAAACCCCGGAGTGTTGAGTCAGAGTGTGAATTAAAGCAAATACTAAACTCAGGTGAAGCTCCGCCCACTGACTGGACGAAGAGAAAACGTTCTGATAAAAGATCACAGAGAAATTAAAGAGAAAACGCAAACAACAAGCGTAATAATAACTGTACTGTAAAACAGAGAGAGGACGCGAAAGCAGTGCACAGACGCTAACTGAGGAAGAACATGCTAACTAGCAATGAATGCTAATCTAAGTGAGTGAATGCTAATCTAAGTGAGTGAATGCTAATCCAATGAGTGAATGCTAATCCAATGAGTGAATGCTAATCTAAGTGAGTGAATGCTAATCCAATGAGTAAATGCTAATCTAAGTGAGTGAATGCTAATCCAGTGAGTGAATGCTAATCCAATGAGCGAATGCTAATCCAATGAGCGAATGCTAATCCAATGAGTGAATGCTAATCCAATGAGTGAATGCTAATCCAAGTGAGTGAATGCTAATCCAAGTGAGTGAATGCTAATCCAAGTGAGTGAATGCTAATCCAATGAGTGAATGCTAATCTAATTGAGTGAATGCTAATCCAATGAGTGAATGCTAATCCAATGAGTGAATGCTAATCCAAGTGAGTGAATGCTAATCTAAGTGAGTGAATGCTAATCTAAGTGAGTGAATGCTAATCCAATGAGTGAATGCTAATCCAATGAGTGAATGCTAATCTAAGTGAGTGAATGCTAATCCAGCGGGTGAATGCTAATCCAGCAGGTGAATGCTAATCTAGTGAGCGAATGCTAATCTAGTGAGCGAATGCTAATCTAGTGAGTGAATGCTAATCTAGTAAATGAATGCTAATTTAGTGAATGAATGCTAATCTCCTGAGTGAATGCTAATCTAGTGAGTGAAAGATAAGTATTAAGTGAAAGCTTACCATCTTTGACTAAATTATCTAAGCTAAGCTCGCAAGAGAACTATAGTCAGTGAGGGAAAATGTCCTAGCAAGTGAAAGCTAATCCAATGAGCGAAAGCTTACTGGCTTTGATTAAACTAGCTAGGCAAAGCTAATGTAGCAAGAGAAGTGTAATGAGTGAGGGAAAGCTGAGTCCTGAGTGAATGTGTCTGAGCTAACGAGGGTAAAGTAATGAACACACGCGAACCTCGAAAGAGACCGTCAGTCCCTGAAAGCTAAACTACTGACAGAGCGCTAATCTGTCTCAGTTACTGAATAACTCTATAATGGAGTAGTTCCTGGAGTGACAGGAAGGTGGCACCATAGACAGATGGCTGTCACTCAAACAAGCTTATTATAATATTAAGCCACACCCACATAGTATTAAACTTGTGTTAGTTTTTTTTATCATTCGGAACTTTTAAGATGTTAAATACACTACAGAATTTTTTTCCCTAACATTTAAGACTGCACTTGTATGTGTTTTAGTTTCTCCACACACACACACACACACACACACACACACACACACCTGTGGTGGCTGCTGCCTTGCTTTCCACGCTGGCCTGGTGATGTCGCTTCAGCTCACTGGCCAGCTGTTTTCCAAGAGGTGTGTCTCCGTCGGAAGCTCCGCCTCTTTGTCCTGTCACTCGTAGATTCAGTGGCTTCTCACCTACACCCCCCCCCCACACACACACACACCCACACAAACACCATTATAAATGTGATGTTACACACTCCCCACCCTGAACTGCATCACTATGAACACAACAACATCCACCTAGCAACAACAACAACATCAACAATGATGATGACGATTGCAATGGCAAAATCCATCAAACATGAAAGACGTGAGCTGCTGATCTCTCTCACACACAGCAGGTATGAGAAGTCCAGGTGTGTGTTTAGAGCTGATATGAGGCAGACGTTACACCATTAAGAGCTGCATAAAAGCTCGATATTAAAGCATTTACAAAAACATCCTAGTGGATTCGAGTCGGTGGCGTGCGAGTGTTCCTGAGAACTGTCATGAAATATCATGAAACAATAACTCACGGTTTAATCATGAATACATTTCTGAAAACACACCTTTCCCCATCTCTGTGTATTCTGATTTTACAGCTGCTGATATCACACCTGTCCCGAGTCACACATTTTAACAGATTATATTTCTGTATTCAGAATTTTTATTTAATTATCTTTTACGGTCACATTCATGCTACTTTTTTCTTTACAGTAGTGTAAAAGTGCACGTGCATGGATGTTTCTGACGAGGAGCTCTGGGTTAGAGCTTCTGCTAAATGCTGGAAACGGAAATGAAATTGAAACATGATCAATTCTAGATCTGTTTTTGAATCCTCGAGCACACGGAAACATCTTTGGTTTGTCCATTTGGGGGAGGGGAACTCTTAAAGGGTCTATGCTGAACCCTAAAGCAAAGGGTTCCATGTAGAACCAAGAAATCTTCAGCAGTAAAAGAGGCCACACTTCTTTTACAGAATGTTTATAGAATGGATTTAAAATACTTAAAAGGAGGTAGCTTCTGGGTTCTCCGGTTTCCCCCCACTGTCCATCAACACACCAGTAGGTGGACTGTATTTTCTAAATTGCCCCGAGGTGCGTGTGTGTGTGTGTGTATACGTACTCGTACTTGCTACATATTGAGGATTAGAAGATGTTATTTATTTTTTACCAACAGGTTTTGGACATTTGTGGGAAATGAGGACATTTTGTTTGGTCCTCACTTCTTCTGGGGCTGTTTGAGGTTTAAGAGTCAGTTCTAGGGTTCAGGTTAGAATGAGGTTTAGGTTAAGGTTAGGGTAAGGGGTGGGGTTTGAGTAAGGGGTGGGGTTTGAGTAAGGATGGTGATGGTTAAGGTTCAGGTAAGGGGCTCAGGAATGTATTATATCAGTGAGAGTCCCCACAATGACACAAGTACAAGAGTGAGTGTGAGTGTGTGTTGCTTTCTCCTTCTCACCCCACCCTTTCCATTCCTCTCCCTTATCTCTCACTTCCTCTCTCTCTCTCTCTCTCTCTCTCCGCTCTCTGCACATCTCACACGCCCACTCACAGTGCATGCTGGGATATGAGGAGGCAGGGGGCGGTGATGAAGGAGAGATTCGGTGGAATGGGTTGGAGAAGCTGTCTGTTCACAGCAGGAAACTCCTTTAACAACCATCATGAAGATCACACACACACACGAACACAAACACTAACACTGACCACAAACACACACATCTTTACACACACTGAAGCCAAACAGCGTATTCCGTAGCGCAGGCTACTTCATAAAAAATTGTTCATGTTAATATTTGGAACATGCATTACTGTATATCCATGGCTTTCCTGTGAGAGACTGTGGGGTTGCCGTGACACCCGCCTCTCCCTGATGCTGGTCTTTGGTTTCCGGTTTATCCAAGCAGCTGAGGCTGAGGGAGCCGAATGTAGCCGAGCGGAGCTAGCTATGACAACCATGTTTTAGTCAGAGGATAACGTCTTTTTAAATTATGTCTTTTTCTGGTTCGGCGTGTGCCGTCATCAGGTGCACAAACAACACACGAAAGCTTAAAGATTTTATGAATGGAATCTGTTGTGAGCATAAACGGACTGGCAGGGCGTGTTGTCCAGCACCATACACTGTGATTCCTGTCATTCAGTAACCGCTGCATTTAGGACCTGGATCAACTTTAATTCTGTGTCACTGTTGTTAGATATTGTACATTATTCAACATTACACTACATCGCAGTCATTTAGCTGATATTTTTATTCAAAGCGACTAACAATAAGTGCCTTTAGCCGAGAGAGTCCGAGAGCGAACAGTGCTGAAGCACGAGTGTCAAACAAATAACCTACAAATACCATCCAGTATCTGGAGCGATCGGGGAGTTAAGGAGTTGAAGAAGCTTCAACAAATACATCGACAAGGAATTATTCAAGTACGGTTTGTTTATTGTTTCCAAAGTTTGACAGTATCTGCATTAAAACGGTGAGCCTGTGCTTCTCTCCTAGCTTTTGCTTCTTGAGCCGAGACAGATGCACATTGAGCCTGTATGGTATTCAGCAGATGCTTTTGTCCAAAGCGACTTACAATATATAAACACTCCATTATTATTAAACCAATCCAATAATCCACTCGCTCTACTCTGACAGAGCCGACCTTCCAGATGAGAGCTGCTGCATGACTGCAGGATTTATTCCCTTTTTTCGCTCTGGCTCGGCTCAACCTCAGCCTTTAAACAAACAAACTCGCTCTCGCTCTCTTTTACACATAACTTTGCCAATGTTATTACTGTGCAGATAACTGTACGCCTCCATGCTTTTGTAGTTCCTCAGCTCATCGCCATCAGCGCCCTCACTAAGAATAAAATAAGTGACAATGTCAACATACAGGCGACACGGTGGTGTAGTGGTTAGCGCTGTCGCCTCACAGCAAGAAGGTCTGGGTTCGAGCCCCGTGGCCGGCGAGGGCCTTTCTGTGTGGAGTTTGCATGTTCTCCCCGTGTCCGCGTGGGTTTCCTCCGGGTGCTCCGGTTTCCCCCACAGTCCAAAGACATGCAGGTTAGGTTAACTGGTGACTCTAAATTGAGCGTAGGTGTGAATGTGAGTGTGAATGGTTGTCTGTGTCTATGTGTCAGCCCTGTGATGACCTGGCGACTTGTCCAGGGTGAACCCCGCCTTTCGCCCGTAGTCAGCTGGGATAGGATCCAGCTCGCCTGCGACCCTGTAGAACAGGATAAAGCGGCTACGGATAATGGATGGATGGATGGATGGATGGATGTCAACATAGCTGATGTCGGGCCACAACTTCATGTCGTCTATCCGTTCTGTGAGGGGAGACGGATGGGGCACTTTGATCATATTATCCTCAGAGCACGTCAGAAAATCAGACCTGTGTAACCATCTTTTAGCCAACCTACATAGCAGTTAGCATTAGCTACAAACATCACCACAGTGGAGCGGAAGAAAGATCCCTGCTTCCGCTATGACACAGCTGTACACTGCAAAAAATGATATCTTAGCAAGTGAAAATATCTTGAATATAGTTGAAACGATCTAACATTTCCTCTTAGAAGAATACAAAACACCAATTCTGAGCTTATTAAACTTAGTTCTAGATTGCAACCAACTTATTCTAAGATGTCTTATCAAGTAAAAATATCTGTCCATGCAGCAAGATCAGTTCACTGGTATTAAGTCATTTTCTCCTCAAATTCAGTTTTCAATTTTTTGCAGTGTCAGTCATGGGAAAGGTCAGAGTTCAGGAAAGTTGTGGATACACGTGAGGCCAAAAGTTTTCACACAGCAACATAACAGATGTCTATTCAGCCTCAGGGTTTCACAGCTCCACACATCACGTTACTGTACGCTTCTTTTAGTGAGTCAGTTACAGCGTCGATTTTACTCATATCAGAGGTCATTTTAAATCACTCGATCAGAGACAGATTTATTTCAGCTTTAATTCACATCAGAATTCCAGTGGATTAAAAGATTACACACACAAACTAAACTGTCTCTTTAAACAGTTTGGAAGATTCCAGAAATTGACTTAATGACTATTAGAAGCTTCTGATTGGCCAAGGGTCAGGATGAGGAGTTAATTGGGTGTGCACCTGCGGCTGTGTTACAGGGCCTGCCTTTAGAGTCAGTGCCTTTTGCCTTGGTTTCATGGGAAAGTCCAAGAAACTCAGTCAAGACCTCAGTCCCAAAACCTGTGGACCAGTACAAGTCCAGTTTCTCTTTAGGAGAAGATCCAAACAAGTGAAGGTACGAGAAGCATCAGGACAAAGAACTGTATGCAAATATAAAATCCTTCAACCACACAGACACTGCATCATTCAGGAAAGAAACACAGTCTATCAGGGATGAACAAAGCTTGAGGCATCAGGTACCAAAGCGAGTCCTACATCACCACGGTCTGAAAAACTGTTGAGAAAGAAAGAAAGAAGCTGCTACTCCAAAAAAGCCCGACTGAAGTTTGCAGCCGTCTGGAGGAGTGTTCTCTGGTCAGACGAAACAAAAACTGAACTGTTTTGCTATAATGATCTGCACTGTGCATGCAGGGACAAGGATGAGGCTTTTAATTCCAACTGTGAAACACGGGTGTGGCAGCATCATGTGCTGTGGTGGTGTTTTGTTGGAAAAGTAAATGGTGCACTTCAGGAAATACACTCCCCGGCCACTTTAATAGGAATGTGTTGTTGGTTCTAAGATCCCTGTTCTTGGCTGCAGGAGTGGAACCCAGTGTGTTCTTCTGTTCTGCTGTTGCATGCTGAGATGCTTTTCTGCTCACCACGGTTGTAAAGAGTGATTATATGAGTTACTATATCCTTCCTGGCAAAAAAGCTCGACCCAACCTGTCCATTTCCCTCTGACCCTCTCTTATCAACAAGGCGTTTGTTTCCACCCACAGAACTGTCGCTCACTCACTCAGTGTTTTTTGTTTTCCGCACCATTCTGTGTAAACTCTAGAGACTGTTGTGTGTGAAAACCCCAGGAGATCAGCAGCTTCTGAAATACTCAAACCAGTCCATCTGGATCAAACCAACACCCAGACCACAGTGAGAGAAAGTCACACTGTCAGATCACAATGTTTCCCGTTCTGATGTTTGAACATTGTGAACATTAACTGAAGCTCCTGATTTGTATCTGTGGGATTTGATGCATCGTGCTGCTGTCGAGGGATCGGCTGATTACAGAACTGCAGAGAACAGCAGGGGGATGTAGGGGTGTTCCTAATAAAGTGGCCAGTGAGGATAGATGACATCATGAGGAAGAAGGATTATCTCAAAATACTGAAGCAACACCTGAAGACATCAGACAGAAAGTTAAAACATGGTCACAGCTGGATCTTCAGCAAGACACTGATCCTAAACAAGCCCCCAAAGATCTAATAAAATGGCTGAAAGACAACAAAGTGAAAGCACTGGAGCACAAAGTCCGGAGCTGAAGATCATAGAACTTTAGTAGACTGAACTGGAAAAGTGTGACCCTCAAACCAGTTCTCTCAGGAGGAATGAGAGAAAATTCCAGCAAAGTATCATGAGAAGCTTGTGGAAGGCTACAAGAGTTTCATTCAAGCTCAAACCATTAAAATTCTACAGCAACAAATACTAATAAAGTGTAAGTGCACTCCTGACACACACAAAACCTGATACAGTCAACAAAAGCCGGAATAAATCTGTCTCGAGTATGATTTTTAAAATAATATCTCACGAGAATGAAGTCAAAAGCTTCAGTGAATATTTTAAAATCTCGGTGGTTTTTCAGATGTTTTGAGGCTCTACGTGCTGTAATTACAGATGAGAGTGAGCTTTGAGATTAGAAGTGGAACACAAACGCGTTCACTTTTCCTCAGCACAAACCCCCCCAACATCATCATCATCATCATCATCACCATCCTCCTCCTCTACCTGACTCCCACCCGTCCGCCTCCACGCACAGCTGCCAGATGAGACTCTCAGAAATGAAAGAGAAAAACCGAGAGAGAGCAAAAAAAGTGAGGTGCAGGTGATGCAAGCTGCCAAACCATCAACACCACCACCGACAACAAGGACGATGCAACAACAGCTCCTTAACACATCGCCTCTCTGGTGGGCGTTCCATCAATCCTGACAGGTTCCTCCAACGCGCTCGCACTTTCCACTGACCCTCACTTTCACTTCCTTCATTTCTAGGAAATATGGGAGGAATAAAAACTCTGTTCCTTGTATTAAAAAAGCTACACTGATGAGCAATAATGGGAATTCTTGCACTTTTCAGTGAGTCAGATCGTTTGACTCAGTAAGAGTTGATTCCCAAATGAATCACTGCCATTTTGTCCTAAACTGGGGAATGTTTGCAATTTTTTCTGCGTATTTTCTTTCTAATTTTAGTCTTGGCCAATTCACACCCAGCTCTGCCTGATCACATGACCCACCAACTGTGAGGGTGAAAGCGAACACGTGAAGATATTTTTCATAACATACTTGGAGGAAAACGTTATCAGAGCTCACAGATGTCCATGATTGGCCAGATGATGAGATTCGAATGTGTGATCTCCTGATGATGGTGTCTGCTGTACCTAGTTTTAAATAGTGTTGTAGAACTCAAGAATGGTCTCAAGACCACTTTTTAAAGGTCTCGGTCTCATCTCGGAATCGACAGCATTTTTACTCGGTCTTCTCAGACGTAGAAGACTCGGGATTTTACTTCAAGACCAGCCGAGACCACAGCTGTGGGGATTTCAGTAAACTCCCTGTGTACAGTCTGATTTAACTGTTATCATCATTACTGTGATTCAGTGTAAAAATTCCTGCTTCAAATGCAACCAATAATGTGAATCATTGCAAATTTGAAACCCCTTCACACCCACTGGTCTGGTCCTAGTCTTGTCTCGGTCTCGCCCTGCCTTGATCTTGGTCTTGACTTGATCTCAACCCCTCAAAGTCTTGGTCCTGATACACTCTGGTCTCGGTCATGACTTGGTCTTGGTTTAGATGGTTTTGACTACAACACTAGCTGCACCAGTCAGGATCCACTACGATATGAGTCACGAGTCAAGATGAGAATCAAGAACCAGTTCCAGTTGAGAACCGGTTCCAAATAGTCCAATCTATCAGAATCGTACGCCTCTAAACTTATCAATACCTGTTTATCGATACTGGTGTGTTTTTCTGACAGCTGTGCCTGAAAGATTCATGCATCATGATGCCAAAGTGGGAAGTTATCTGTCCTTTAGAGTAAAAAAGTAAGAACAGAAAAAAGTAAAAGTACTGAGTTATTTTAGTTATACAAGTATTAATCTGGGTGGCACGGTGGTGTAGTGGTTAGTGCTGTCGCCTCACAGCAAGAAGGTCCGGGTTCGAGCCCCGTGGCCGGCGAGGGCCTTTCTGTGTGGAGTTTGCATGTTCTCCCCGTGTCCGCGTGGGTTTCCTCCGGGTGCTCCGGTTTCCCCCACAGTCCAAAGACATGCAGGTTAGGTTAACTGGTGACTCTAAATTGAGCGTAGGTGTGAATGTGAGTGTGAATGGTTGTCTGTGTCTATGTGTCAGCCCTGTGATGACCTGGCGACTTGTCCAGGGTGAACCCCGCCTTTCGCCCGTAGTCAGCTGGGATAGGATCCAGCTCGCCTGCGACCCTGTAGAGCAGGATAAAGCGGCTACAGATAATGAGATGAGATGAGATGAGATGAGAAGTATTAATCTGTTGATCAGTTTCTAGAGACCTCTCTGACTGTCTGGAGACCAAAACAAGACGGTACGTGTCTCCTGTGTGTGTGTGTGTGTGTGTGTGTGTGTGTGAGAACATCTTCACTCCCTTAACCAGCACCTCCCTGCATGAAGGGCGTGGCACGTCTGTCTACAACACAGGGCAGGAATGAATCATGAAATTTCAAATAAATTTGCTTCTTATTCAAGTAGGCTATGCAAACAAAGCTCTAAAAATATGTTCAGAGTTAAGTATTCGCAAAATATAAGGAAATAAATTTATCTAGAAGATGAAATGGTGAAAACCAGCTGCAGGATGCATTTGAGAAAGAAGAGGGACTGTCAGAAGTAAAGAGCTTCATCTCTGTATTTATCGATAGCGGTGTGTTTATGTGAGCAGGAATGTGTGTGACTGGATGCCGCAGTAAACAGACAGCTCGCTTTCTCAGCCAATGAAAAGGTGTCCTGGCTGTATTGAGACATTTCAGCCAATCAGGTTTGTTTTCTTCTTCTTTCAGTTGAAATGCTGCAGAACGTAATGGAGGGAAAGAAGGAAATGGAGTGGAGTAAGTGTATAAAATCTGCAAAAATCCACTATGCAAAAGGATTCACACACGCAAGCTGGTTCTCAACGTTCATCAAAAACAGTCAGATCAGTGACCATCGCTGCTGATTAGCATAGCGTCGTATCACAGTCAAACAGAAGTCAAGGTGCGATTCGCACTCAAACTAACCACCACGACCACACATACAGTACAAGATCAATATTGTACTGTATATAACAGCGCTGGCGAGATGCATTTTCAGGTTTTGAGGTAACAGCAAAAAAGTGACAGCTGGCTAGCTCCACCCACTTGAGAACCATCCAGAAGAAAATGGAAACAACAACAACAAGTAAGATCTGACATTTGTATGAAAATTGAATAACAAGATGAAGAAGAGGTGTGTGTGTGTGTGTGGGACTGACCGTGCTGCTCGACGTGTTTTTCGGCACTGCTCTGCACCCCATTAGCATTAGCATTAGCATTGTGTGAGTCGGGGTGGTGTTTGATGGCTCCTGGAGGCACGCGCCACTCCAGAGCCTGCAGTCTGTCCTGCGCCGCTGCATCATGCAAAATCTCCATCTGCTTCGCCAACAGACGCTCCATCTGAACCTGTAACACACACACACTTGGTGTCACAAACGGGATGCTCTATTGTAATACAGCACAAAATACATCGAAAACAGTAAGATGCCTAAATAACTTCCAGAATTTTCTTCCTGATCACATTCTGTCTCTCTCTCTCTCTCTCTGACACACACAAACACAATCAAGCATATTTATTCTGTAAAATGAGTTAAATAAATTAAAAAAAAATTGTATTCTGAATATTTATCCGCTCACATTTAGCTAATAAACTGTAGTCAACTTATTTAGGTTGCTGAGTTGTGTATATACATTGTGTATTTTTATCTATCTCTCTATCTCTCTATCTATCTATCACACACACTATTAAAAAGGTCAACACTTTCCTCCTGATTAAACCTGAAAGCAGGCGTGTGTTCAGCCGGGACTAATAATTAATTAATTAATCCACACGCGTCACTGATCGTAAACAGTGAGCCACGTGGAACGTTCCAGAAACAGGAATGTTGATCTGGAGCACATGGCGAATTCCTGAAACAGGACCCTGAGGGAACTGAGCTCCCGGATGTGTGATGTTTGATTCACACAGCAGACTGACTAAACAGATTTAAAATTTTTAATGTATTAATTTATTTATCTCACATACACCGCCGTTCTCCAAGTGATTAAAGGTGAAGTTCAGCTGAAACAATGAGATACAGATTTGATCTTTTACTGCAGATGTAGATGAGCAGAAACACTGCTTTATGTTGTAATATTCTTTTTTCATGTTAGGGCCGGGCGATACGAGGATTTAATATCAATATCATGATATACTGTGTCATGATACTCTTTTCAAAGATATCATGAATGTGTTTTTCAATTATTATTACATTTAAAAAAAACATTTTCAAATAATTACACCCTGACTTAGCTGATTAGAGTACAAAGTTAAATTAGTTTGACTTTTTGGTTTTAAATATTGCAAATATTAAAAGTATGTGTAATAAATATAAATATCAGTTTTTAATATACTGTTGTGGAAGATAAATAAAGTATCCAACAGTTTTTTGTTACTTATACTGTGGTATGATTTATTTTCTTTTTTTTGCCATATTGCCCCACCCCTAATCTAATCTAATCTAATCTAATCTAATCTAATCTAATCTAATCTAATCTAATCTAATCTAATCTAATCTAATCTAATCTAATCTAATGTTGTTAACAGCTCAGGGACGTCGATAGCCATCAGTTTAACCAAAACCATCACCAGCAAAAGCACAGCCTCAATCGGCTCAGTAAAGGAGTTACTGAAATAAATATTTAAAATGATTGATTGGTAAACTAACTTGTAAAGCATGTGTTCTGTAATCCAGTAATTAAACGTGAAGGTGGCGTACCGGGTTAGAACACGAGAGGAAAAAAAAAAAAGAGAGAAAAATGTTGAATTCATGAAAGAGGAATGAAAAAGAAAATAATAATGAAAAGGAAAGTGCAGTGAAAATGTTTGAGCAACGCTACATGTGGTTTTCTGAAAACAGGTGGGAAATGAAGAGGGATATTCAGGTGGGTGGGATTCAGGGATCCTGATACTCATCCCGAACTCTTGTAATAAATATAAAAAACACTCATGAAAATCACTCCAGTACCAACTACAGGGTGACACACGAGTGGGTTTACACTCCTGACCCGTCCCCATCCCGGAGGATCGACTCTCTCCTCCCCCACTCCGATCCCATTCCCATGTGTTCAGAACACACCTCATTCACATTATAAAGAAACACTGGACGATTGTTATCATGTGTCACATCTCAGTCATGTGACCAATAATGAAATTGACTCCCATTCCGTCAGAACCGAACCCCAGCCTCTAGTTCCAACATCCGATACCCGGTGAGAGTACGTGACGTAATCCCAGAGCATGCTGCTGCCCGAATGATCATACAACACGGAATCCTGAAATATTCAACGATGAACAAAAACAATCAAAACAAAACAGGCTGCAAACTACTCCAGGGGGAAAAAAAATATCTATCTATCTATCTATCTATCTATCTATCTATCTATCTATCTATCTATCTATCTATCTATCTATCTAGTGTGTGTGTGTGTGTGTGTGTGTGTGTGTGTGTGTGTGTGTGTGTGAGAGAGTGTGAGAGAAAGAGCGAGAGCGTGTATGAGAGAGAGTGAGTGTGCGAGAGAGTGTGTGTGTGAGAGAGTGTGAGAGTGAGAGTGTATGTGAGAGAGCGTGAGAGAGTGTGAGAGTGAGAGAGCGTGAGAGAGTGTGAGAGAGAGTGAGAGTGTATGTGAGAGAGCGTGAGAGTGAGTGAGAGTGTGAGAGAGAGAGTGTGAGAGTGAGAGTGTATGTGAGAGAGAGAGTGTGAGTGTGTGTGAGAGAGTGTGTGTGAGAGTGTGAGAGAGAGAGTGAGAGTGTGTGAGAGAGAGAGTGAGAGTGTGTGAGAGAGAGAGTTTGAGAGTGAGTGTGAGAGAGTGTGAGAGCGTGTGTGAGAGAGAGAGTGTGTGAGAAAGAGAGTGTGTGAGAGAGACAGTGTGTGAGAGAGTGAGAGAGACAGTGTGAGAGAGTGAGAGTGTGAGAGAGAGAGAGTTTGAGAGTGTGAGAGAGAGCGTGTGAGACAGCGTGTGTGTGAGAGAGTGTGAGAGAGAGAGAGTGTGAGAGTGAGAGTGTGTGAGAGAGAGTGAGAGTGTGTGTGAGAGTGAGAGAGAGTGAGTGAGAGTGTGAGAGAGAGTGAGTGTGAGAGTGTGTGAGAGAGAGAGTGAGAGTGTGTGAGAGAGTGTGAGAGTGAGTGAGAGTGTGAGAGAGTGTGAGAGTGAGTGAGAGAGAGCATGTGAGAGTGAGAGTGTATGAGAGAGTGTGTGAGAGAGTGAGAGTGTGTGTGAGAGAGACAGTGTGTGAGAGAATGAGAGAGAGTGTGTGTGAGAGTGAGAGTGTGTGTGAGAGAGAGAGTGTGTGAGAGAGTGTGAGAGAGTGTGAGAGAGTGAGAGTGTGTGAGAGAATGAGAGTGAGAGAGAGTGTGTGAGAGAGTGAGAGTGTGAGAGAGAGAGAGAGTGTGAGAGAGTGTGAGAGAGGGAGAGTGTGAGAGAGGGAGAGAGACTATGTGAGAGAGAGAGTGTGAGAGTGAGAGTGTGTGTGAGAGTGAAAAAGAGTGAGAGAGAGTGTGAGAGAGAGTGTGAGAGTGAGAGTGTGAGAGTGAGAGTGTGTGTGAGAGAGAGTGTGTGAGAGTGAGAGTGTGTGAGAGAGTGAGAGAGATAGTGAGAGTGTGTGTGAGAGTGAAAAAGAGTGTGAGAGAGTGAGAGTGTGTGTGAGAGAGTGTGAGAGAGTGAGAGTGTGAGAGAGAGAGTGTGAGAGAGAGTGTGTGTGAGTGTGAGAGAGTGTGTGTGAGAGAGACAGTGTGAGAGAGAGTGTGAGAGAGAGAGTGAGAGTGTGTGAGAGAGAGAGTTTGAGAGTGAGTGTGAGAGAGCGTGTGAGTGTGTGTGAGAGAGTGTGTGAGAGAGTTTGAGAGTGAGTGTGCGAGAGTGAGAGCATGTGTGAGAGTGAGAGTGTGTGAGAGAGTGAGAGTGTGTGAGAGAGTTTGAGAGTGAGTGTGCGAGAGTGAGAGCATGTGTGAGAGTGAGAGTGTGTGAGAGAGTGAGAGTGTGTGAGAGAGAGTGTGTGAGAGAGAGAGTTTGAGAGTGTGAGAGAGAGCGTGTGAGTGTGTGTGAGAGAGAGAGTGTGTGAGAGAGGGAGAGAGACTGTGTGAGAGAGACTGTGTGAGAGAGAGTGTGAGAGTGAGAGAGAGTGTGTGTGAGAGAGTGAAAGAGAGTGAGAGTGTGAGAGTGTGTGTGTGAGTGTGAGAGAGTGAGAGTGTGTGTGAGTGTGAGAGTGAGAGTGTGTGAGAGAGTTTGAGAGTGAGTGTGAGAGTGTGTGTGAGAGAGAGTGAGAGTGTGTGAGAGAGAGTGAGAGAGTGTGAAAGAGTGTGTGAGAGTGTGAGAGACAGTGAGAGAGTGAGTGAGAGAAAGTGTGTGAGAGTGTGAGAGTGTGTGTGAGAGAGTATGAGAGCATGTGAGAGAGAGTGTGTGAGAGAGAGAGTGTGTGAGAGAGTGAGTTTGAGAGTGAGTGTGAGAGAGTGAGAGCGTGTGTGAGAGTGAGTGTGAGAGAGTGTGAGAGAGTGAGAGTGTGTGAGAGAGACAGTGTGTGAGTGAGAGTGTGAGAGAGTGTGTGAGAGTGAGAGAGTGTGAGAGTGTGTGAGAGAGAGTTTGAGTGTGAGAGAGAGCATGTGAGTGTGAGAGAGTGAGATCATGTGTGAGAGTGAGTGTGTGAGTGTGTGTGAGAGAGTGAGAGAGAGTGTGTGAGAGAGTGAGTGTGTGTGAGAGAGGGAGAGAGACTGTGTGAGAGAGAGAGTGAGAGTGTGTGTGTGTGAGAGTGAAAAAGAGTGTGAGAGAGTGAGAGTGTGAGTGTGTGTGAGAGTGTGAGAGAGTGAGTGTGTGAGAGAGAGTGTGAGTGTGAGAGTGTGTGAGAGAGAGTGTGAGAGAGTGTGTGTGAGAGTGTGAGTGAGAGAGTGAGAGTGTGTGTGAGAGAGACAGTGTGAGAGAGTGAGAGTGTGAGAGAGAGTGTGTGTGAGAGAGAGTTTGAGAGTGAGTGTGAGAGAGTTTGAGAGTGAGTGTGAGAGAGTGAGAGTGTGTGAGAGAGTGAGAGTGTGTGAGAGAGTGAGAGTGTGTGAGAGAGTGTGTGAGAGAGAGAGTTTGAGAGTGTGAGAGAGAGCGTGTGAGTGTGTGTGAGAGTGAGAGTGTGTGAGAGAGAGTGAGAGTGTGTGAGAGAGGGAGAGAGACTGTGTGAGAGAGAGTGTGAGAGTGAGAGAGAGTGTGAGAGAGAGTGAGAGTGTGAGAGAGAGTGAGTGTGTGAGTGTGAGAGAGTGAGAGTGTGTGTGAGTGTGAGAGAGTGTGAGAGAGTGAGAGTGTGTGAGAGAGTGAGAGTGTGTGAGAGAGTGAGAGTGTGTGAGAGAGTGAGAGTGTGTGAGAGAGTGTGAGAGAGAGTGAGAGAGAGAGAGAGAGAGTTTGAGAGTGAGTGTGAGAGTGTGTGAGAGAGAGTGAGTGTGTGAGAGTGTGTGAGAGAGAGTGAGAGAGTGTGAAAGAGTGTGAGAGAGTGTGAGAGAGTGTGAGAGACAGTGAGAGAGAAAGAGAGTGAGAGTGAGTGAGAGAAAGTGTGTGAGTGTGAGTGAGAGAGTGTGAGAGCATGTGAGAGAGTGTGTGAGAGAGAGTGTGTGAGAGAGTGAGTTTGAGAGTGAGTGTGAGAGAGTGAGAGCGTGTGTGAGAGTGAGAGAGTGTGAGTGAGAGTGTGTGAGAGAGACAGTGTGTGAGTGAGAGTGTGAGAGAGTGTGTGAGAGTGAGAGAGTGTGAGAGAGAGAGTTTGAGTGTGAGAGAGAGCATGTGAGTGTGTGTGAGTGTGTGAGAATGAGAGTGTGTGAGAGAGTGTGTGAGAGAGAGTGAGAGTGTGTGAGAGAGGGAGAGAGACTGTGTGAGAGAGAGTGTGAGTGAGAGAGTGAAAGAGAGTGAGAGAGAGAGTGTGTGAGAGAGTGAGAGTGTGTGAGAGAGTGTGAGAGTGTGTGAGAGAGTGTGAGAGTGTGTGAGAGAGTGTGAGAGTGTGTGAGAGTGAGAGAGTGTGAGAGTGTGTGAGAGTGAGAGAGTGTGAGAGTGAGAGAGCAGTTCAGTTTGGAATGTGCACTTCAGCAGACTCTACAGTCCATGTACAGTGTATTTAGTCTCTGATGCTGGTGTCTGTGCTCGTGTCCTTTACTGACGCTGTTTATATTAAACACTATAAACCTCCGCACGAGGACTTCAGATTAGATCAGATTAGATTAGATAGAACTTTATTGATCCCTTTGGGAGGGTTCCCTCAGGGAAATTAATGCAGTGCTACACGACGAGCATCAACACAACAGAGCTAAATAAAATACAGCCAAATAAAGACAAAACAAACACACACCTGGATGTTTCGAGTGAGTGTTTCCTCTCCCTTGGACCGAGCCTGAGCCAGCTGCTCCCTCAGACTCTCCTGACGCATGTGGATCGCCTGTAGCGCCTCCTGCAGGTCGAAGAAGCCTTCCTGCTGGGAGAACAACACAAACACGGGGACCTGAATTAACCTGGATTTTTAAAATAATGGTGTAATCCTTAATGTCGTGAGTGTTTGCTGTGCAGAGCTGGAAGGAGTCTCCAGTGTCACAGCTGTAATGTCTTCAGGACAGAGATTACACTTCATTTACAGGAAAGTGTAGGTGTTTGGGAGAGAGATAAAGGAGAGAGACTGCTGGAGGAACAGGAATGAGCGTTTATAGCTGCCATAACGATACAATATTAAACCTAACTATAAACGGATAAAAAAGTATAACGTTATTCAATAAAGAGAAATTGTCAGAGGAATAAAGCCCTCACTGTGAGGTGTGCGGTTACAGGAAACTCACCCCATTGATTACTTTCCTTTAAAACATGACAGAGTTAGTACATTAAATTTCTGCTTATTATTATTAATTATGATGTAAGTTGTGAGCGATTTTCTTTTGTGAAAGTAAAAGTTAGACTGTATGTGAGGTGTTAATGCTCAGGATGATGAAAAATTCTCTCTCTCACACACACACACACACACACACACACACACACACACACACACACACACACGTACGTGTTAAACCTCTTTAAGGTGGTGTGATTCTGTTAAGGAGGTTTTCATGACGACATTTATTGCTCAGTCCAAATGACTCCTGAGGTGAGGCTCCACTTGTCTGATGTTGACACTGGGGTTACCATGACTACCGAACACAAAGTTTTGTGCATGTGTGTGTGTGTGTGTGTGTGTGTGTGTGTGTGTGTGTGTGAGGTAAAGACACTGGGTTTCTCTCTCGCTCATAGCTGTAGTAGTGATGCAGGCTCAGGGTGTTGGTGACGCAGTGATGTCGTCACTGAGACACGCCTCTGCGTTTTGGCTTTTACTGAGATTCCCAAAAAAGAGAAACATTCTGAGGGCTTTTTCTTTCACGCCTCAGTACTGAGACGCTGCACTCATACTTGCGGTGGTGAACCCCACCTGGGCACTGAGGGCTTCACCAGCTGGGCTTTCAGTAAACTCTCTGAAACGACCCCATCACCACCCTCACTGGGAGTTTACACACTGCACCTCACGACACACGGGTTAAAGTCACGTTCAGGACGAGTCACTGTTAGAACACCTCGAGGGGAGGGAATCTGTTCACAGCCACCTTACACACTCATTCACTGTTCTGTTTTTTTATGGAACGAATAAACAAGTGAATAAATATTGCGAATTAATCAGAAGATTAACAGGAGGAAAAAATATTTATCTATTTATATTAAATATGTATTTATTTATACTTTGAAATACAAAGAATGAATACATAACTGAACACACATTTATCTATTTATAAATCAAAAGTTACTTATTTATTTTATTATACTTTTTAAATAGAGATAATGAAAAAAATATTATGAATCAATAAGAATATGAACATGAGTAAATAAAGGAAAAAATATGTATCTATTTATATGAAATATATATGTATTTATTTTTTTAACTTATACTTTTAAATAGAAACAATGAATAAATAAATGAACACATTTATCTATTTATATTTGTTTGTTCATGAAGCAAAAAGTTATTTATTTTTTTCGATTGATTTATTTATACTTATGTACAAGTAATGAAAAAATATGAATTAATATAAATATGAACATGAGTAAATAAAGGAATAAATATTTGTCTATTTATATGAACTATTTATTTATTTGTAAATTGGATTTTTTTTTACTTTTAAGTGACTTCTTTGTTTTTAAACCATCAATTTATCAGAAAATGATCCGCTCACAATTAAACCTCACACACACACACACACACACACACACACACACACACACACACACACACACACTCTCTCTCCAAATAAAGGAAATAAATCTAAAAAGGACAGAATTTACACCCCACTGTATTTTATATATTTATTTATTCTAAATTATTTCTTTTTTATATGTTTATTTATTACTCAAACATTAAATAACAGTTCAATTTCACTGGAGTGTTTATTAAAGTGTTTATTAAAGCTTTCAGGATGTTTTAAAGCGTGTCCATGATTACATTTAACGCAAACACGTTTTTTTTACTTAAAATGTCATAAACGTCAGAAAAGAACTTTTAAATAAATAGACAGATTCGATAGATATTTAATTAATATGTAAAATTATGTCCCAGGTATTATTGTGTATGTCATGTCTCTTTTGAACATTTTACAGCTGAACAGATTTGAAGCTTTATTTCTCTGTTAACACACAGAGCTCTGTGCAAAAGTTTGTGCACCCCAGGGACAATGAAGCACACACTGTTACTCAGTGCGCTGTTTCACAGACACTTCGTTACTCACGAATAAAGCTTCAATCTGATCATTTTTCTTCTTCTTATCACCTCGTGTGTCGTCCCTCCACCTTTATAATGTCATCCAGCTGCTTTTTAAATTCACTGAACAGATTCTTTTTCCTTTCACTCCTGACATTCTTGTATTTCCATCTTGATGGAGAAACGTCTTGATCAGATAATGTTCCTCTGGACTGTGCGTTAGGTTTCGCACTCTGCTCTATCGCAGGACGTGGACGCGTTTGTTGTTTTTTTTTTGTAAATAATGTTTAGAGATCAGTCGTTAAATCTCGCCATGCCTGTGTGTTTCACAGCGTGAACTCATTTCAGAGCAGAGGGCGGGTGTGTGTGTGTGTGTGTGTGTGACATCACAGCACGTATTTTACACTTCTGTCATCACACACTGACACAGCCTGCGCTGGATTTCACAGCACAGTTCATTCTGACATTTAATCACAGTTTAATTCAAAATAAAAAAAAATGTAATGGGCTTTCCAGGGTTGGGCCACTCCTTCAGATTACACCAGCAAAATCTCCCACTAACTAACAGAGCGTGACAACACACAGACCCCTGAGTACGCAACAAAGGGGTGTGTGTGTGTATGAGAAAGAGTAAAGTACATGTACAATCAAGTTCAGCTCTTTCTTTCTTTCTTTCTTTCTTTCTTTCTCTCCTTTTTTGTGACTCTCTGTGCACATGCCTGGGTGTGGGTGATTCCAACTGGCCCACATAATGATGTCACATCTGTCTCAAGAAGCGAGGGGTAGGCGAGTGAAACGAGCTCGTTTGGACCTTGCTTTTGTGTGTGTGTGTGGGCGAGCAGCTCATTCTCACTGGTGTGGATGGGTGTGTGTGTGGGTGGGTAGCGTTGAGGCCAGACAAGGACAGGAGGGTGTGTGTGTGTGTGTGTGTGTGTGTGTGTGTGTGTGTGTGTGTGTGTGAGAGTGAGAGAGAGAGAGAGAACAACCATATGAATCTAGAGCTCTAAAACCAAAATAAAATGAGCCTGGGGAATCCGTGTCAGGTGCAGCTCAGAGTCGGGGCTGTCTCAAGTTCACTCTGACGTCAGGTGATGACGAGGAAGATGAGTAAAATATGTAGATGAGAAGAAACCGCGCTTCAACCCTTACCAGATTCTTTCAAAGACAAAAAAATGCAAACACACAAAGAAAAAAAAGAATGAATGAAATGAAACGCTTGCACAGGCCTGTCAGCATGACGCAAGGGGACGGTTGCGTAATTACCCAGCGATCTCAGCGGGATTACCGAGGACATTTCTCTAAAGCACAGGGTTCTCACACATCTCTTCTCTAAAAATGGATTTTAAAAATAAATTAAAAAAAACCCTCTCCACAGTTCCTCTCAGTATTTTGCAAACAAACCAGTAAAAACAGAAAGATATCCGTGCTGTAGAAACTGTACACAACGATAACATCATCACTGTTTAATAATAACTTATCAAATTATCATCCGAGTTTACATTATAAATATAAATAAGTTTCCTAGCAGTGGCTTTCCATCATTCAGTGTAAAACATGATGAGAAAACTGAAGACGTGAGTTTTATGGAGAATCAGGACCTTAAAGGAAGCCACAAGAAACTCAACGTGTTTTAATAAAGAGTGAGATGGAGTAGAATATAATAACCTGCACCGAGAATTACTCTGCGATCACTTCAGTACTCACTAATCTCCGCCTACAAAAACTGGAGATAGAATTATACTGGAAAGTAGGAGTTTAACAATGCACCAAATTCAAATTCAGTACAAAAAGATACGTTATGACACGATACGACATGGTGATCCGATATATACCGAGAGGATATTACAGAGTGGTGTGAAGATCTGAAGTTTATCTTCGAGTGGTAAATGTTTATATCACAAATGACTGAAGTGTCTCATCTCATCTCATTATCTGTAGCCGTTTTATCCTGTTCTACAGGGTCGCAGGCGAGCTGGATCCTATCCCAGCTGACTACAGGCGAAAGGCGGGGTTCACCCTGGACAAGTCGCCAGGTCATCACAGGGCTGACACATAGACACAGACAACCATTCACACTCACATTCACACCTACGCTCAATTTAGAGTCACCAGTTAACCTAACCTGCATGTCTTTGGACTGTGGGGGAAACCGGAGCACCCGGAGGAAACCCACGCGGACACGGGGACAACATGCAAACTCCACACAGAAAGGCCCTCGCCGGCCCCGGGGCTCGAACCCAGGACCTTCTTGCTGTGAGGCAACAGCGCTAACCACTACACCACCGTGCCGCCATGACTGAAGTGAACGAGTGAAAATATTTTCATCATGAGAAGATAAACTTCATATCTACATCCCACCTTGTAATGCTCTTTATATTATATGGATACACCAAAAAAAAACCCAAAACCCTCACACAAGTTAATGAAAATAATTTTAACTCTGAACCGGTTCACCATTTTGACAATGCGTGTCTAGTCAGCGGGAAAACACTGGGAGTGACGTCATCGGAGTGAAATATGGGGAATTATGTCACTCAGATCTGTGATGTATTTCATATGAAAAATGTGAGTTTTTCAACACAAGAAGATAAACTTCATATCTTCAAGCAAACATGTGATTTCCTTTTTATTGTACAGACATTCACAAACAAACATCCATCCATCATCTGTAGCCGCTTATCCTGTTCTACAGGGTCGCAGGCGGGCTGGATCCTATCCCAGCTGACGGGTGAGAGGCGGGGTTCACCCTGGACAAGTCACCAGGTCATCACAGGGCTGACACATAGACACAGACAACCATTCACACTCACATTCACACCTACGCTCAATTTAGAGTCACCAGTTAACCTAACCTGGCGGCATGGTGGTGTAGTGGTTAGCACTGTCACCTCACAGCAAGAAGGTCCGGGTTCGAGCCCCGTGGCCGGCGAGGGCCTTTCTGTGCGGAGTTTGCATGTTCTCCCCGTGTCCGCGTGGGTTTCCTCCGGGTGCTCCGGTTTCCCCCACAGTCCAAAGACATGCAGGTTAGGTTAACTGGTGACTCTAAATTGAGCGTAGGTGTGAATGTGAGTGTGAATGGTTGTCTGTGTCTATGTGTCAGCCCTGTGATGACCTGGCGACTTGTCCAGGGTGAACCCCGCCTTTCGCCCGTAGTCAGCTGGGATAGGATCCAGCTTGCCTGCGACCCTGTACAAGACAAGCACTTACGGATAATGAATGGATGGATATTATCCTAATCTGCATATCTTTGGACTGTGGGGGAAACCGGAGCACCCGGAGGAAACCCACACATGCAAACTCCAATGCACATGCGCATTCTGTGCTACGCACTTCCTGGTTCCTGAGTTGTTTGTGACGAGTCTTTTTTTCCACGAGTGTTGGTGTTAATTACTGATCTTTTTTTATTTTTTCTACAGATAATTGTCTCGTACGCTCTTCATTTTTATTGTACTGTCGCTTTCCTTTTTGTACTTTCTGCTTTCCTTTTTCCGCTTTTTTCTCTCTCTTTTTTCGGAAGAACGCAGAGACAGGAAGCTTTCCTTTTCTTTCTCCTCCTGTATAAAGACCACAAGTGGAGGCCATCCACATCAGATCTGCTTTAATATCAACAGATCTTCGATTAAGGTACGTGAATCTTTTCATCATGGCACACCTTCAGCCTGTTCAGTGTGCTGAGTGCAGGATGTTTAGTCATTCTTCCTTCGTCGCTAGTGATAGCTTTATTTGTGATAAGTGCAGATTAGTTAGCTCTCTGACGGAGAAGATTACAGTGCTAGAAGCGCGTGTCCAGGCTTTAGAGAAGGCCAGTGAGCATGAGAACAGTGTAGTTTCTGTAAGGGAAAGTTTGGATGCGCTAGGTGGAGTTAGTAATCCCCCAACTCCGGCATTAGAGCCCTTACAGTGGGGCGAATGGGTGACGACTCGGCGGCATAAGCGTAGAGCCAAAGCTACCGCTGAGGCTCGCCCACGGGAGCACCACTCCTCTCCGCGTCACGTGTCGAACAGGTTTGCTCTCCTTAGTGATGCACCCACTGAGAAACCTGAAAGAGCTCTGGTTATAGGGGACTCTATCATACGGCATGTGAAATTAGCTCAGCCTTTAGGGGCACCAGCAGCTTTAGTCAGGTGTATACCGGGAGCCAGGGTGCCGGACATAGCAGGTAATCTTAGGATCCTGGGCAAGCACAGGTTCTCAAAGATAGTTATCCATGCAGGAGCTAATGATATACGCCTTCATCAGTCTGAGGTTACTAAGAGTAACTTTGTAGAGGTGTTTAAATTAGCGAAGGCGATGTCCGATGCTGTAGAATGCTCTGGCCCCATCCCAATGCGGCGTGGCGATGTAGCTTACAGCAGGTTATGGTCGCTGAACTGCTGGTTGTCCAGGTGGTGCTCTGAAAACAGTGTGGGCTTTATAGATAATTGGGCTAATTTTGAGGGCACTGCTGGCCTGTTAGGGCGGGACGGTATCCATCCCACTCGGGAAGGTGCTGCTCTCATTTCCTGCAGCATAGGTCATAGTCTCAGAACAGGTCTAGTTAATTTCTGACAATCCAGAGCCAAGGCCAGGGAGCAGACGAACAGGCTAAACCGACTGTCTGCTAGCTGCACAGAGTCGTCACTCAGGGTCCACTACATCGAGACTGTGTCTGTTCCCCGAGCTCAACAAAAAGGTAGAAATATTCAGAGAGTTTGTTCCAGTAACCTAATCAATATAAAATTAGATCATACTGACTGTACAGCCGCTGCCAGCACCTTTGATCTAAAGGTGGGGCTATTAAATATTAGATCTCTTACATCTAAAGCGCTAATGGTTAATGAACTCATTACTGATCAGGAGTTTAATGTACTGTGTTTAACTGAAACATGGATTAAGCCAAATGAATATATAGCATTAAATGAAGCGAGTCCTCCTGGATACAGTTATATACACCAGCCTCGTCTAACTGGCAGAGGAGGAGGCGTCGCGGTTATTTATAATGATTATCTAGGTGTAACACAAAAACCTGGTTATAAATTTAATACATTTGAAGTTCTTCATACTCATATAATGTATGTAGCCTCGAAAAATAAGTCTACCCAGTTAATTCCATTACTTATTATTTACAGGCCCCCGGGGCCATATTCTGAGTTTCTTTCTGAATTTGCAGATTTTATCTCAGATCTGGTTATTTCCTTAGACAAAGCTTTAGTTGTCGGAGATTTTAATATTCACTTCGATAACCCAGAAGACCCTTTGAAAACAGCGTTTGTGTCCATTTTAGATTCAGTCGGGATTAATCAGAATGTCATAGGACCGACCCATAATGGTGGTCACACCCTCGATCTAATACTAACATTCAGATTAAACGTAGACAATATAGTCATACTTCCACAGTCTGAAGTTATCTCAGATCATTATCTCATCTCATTCAAAATATGTCTGAGTAATAATATATGCACCTCACCACGCTACTGTATTAAACGTACATTCACATCAACTACTGCACAGAGCTTTATAAATGATCTCCCAGAGTTGTCAACTTTGATTGGGTCACTGTCGGCCCCTGCAGAACTTGATCAGGCAACTGAATGCTTAGAGTCAACATTCCGCCATACTTTAGATAATGTAGCTCCTCTAAAAAGGAAAATGATCAGAGACAAAAAATTAGCACCCTGGTATAATGATGACACTCGCACATTAAAACAGACCACTCGAAAATTGGAACGTAAATGGCGTCAAACAAAATTGGTAGTGTTCAAATTAGCGTGGAAGGAGAGCTTCCTGAAGTATAGAAAAGCTCTTAGTGCTGCGAGATCAACATATCTCTCCTCCCTAATAGAAGATAACAAAAATAATCCTAGATTCCTATTTAATACTGTAGCAAAATTAACCAGGAATAAGTCCACTATAGACACATGCACACCTGCAGTATGGAGTAGCAACGACTTCATGAATTTTTTTAATGACAAAATTGAGAATATCCGACAAAAAATTCAAACTACTAATTTAAGGTCAGACAATGTAAGTGACCCTGTAGTTAACTATATAACTGTATCAGATCAGCAATTAGAATGTTTTACTCCCCTTAGAGAAACTGAATTACTTTCATTAATCTCGGCATCAAAAGCCTCAACTTGTGTACTAGATCCCTTACCTACACGTCTATTCAAACAGAGAATACCTGAAGTAATTGAACCGCTTCTAAAAATAATAAATTCTTCTCTTACGATCGGCTATGTACCCAAATCCTTTAAACTAGCAGTTATCAAACCCCTGATTAAAAAACCTGACCTTGATCCCTGTCAGCTGTCCAATTATCAGCCAATATCAAACCTCCCCTTTATCTCCAAGATCCTTGAAAAAGCTGTGGCACAGCAGTTATGCTCATATTTACATAGGAATAACATCCATGAAATGTATCTGTCAGGATTTAGACCTCATCATAGCACAGAGACAGCTCTGGTTAAAGTAGTAAACGACCTACTGTTGGCGTCTGATCAGGGCTGTGTCTCGCTACTTGTGTTGCTTGACCTTAGTGCAGCATTTGATACCATTGATCATTCCATTCTTCTGGATAGGCTAGAAAATGTTGTGGGAGTTAAGGGAACGGCCCTCTCCTGGCTCAGCTCTTATTTAACTGATCGCTATCAGTATGTTGATGTAAATGGTGATATTTCTAGATGCACTGAGGTAAAGTTTGGTGTTCCACAAGGTTCTGTCTTGGGTCCACTGCTTTTTTCTTTATATATGTTCCCTCTGGGTGATATTATTCATAAACATGGTATTAGTTTCCACTGTTATGCTGATAACACACAGTTGTATGTTTCTGCAAAACCAGATGAGAGACACCAGCTTAATAGAATTGAGGAATGTGTGAAGGACATTAGACACTGGATGCTTATTAACTTCCTTCTGCTTAACTCTGACAAGACTGAAGTACTTGTACTCGGACCACGTGCAGCTAGAAGTAAGTTTTCTGATTACACAGTAACTCTGGATGGCCTTTCTGTTTCTTCACGTGCCGCAGTAAAAGACCTCGGAGTGATTATTGACCCCAGTCTTTCATTCGAAACTCACATTGATAACATCACCCGGATAGCTTTCTTTCATCTCAGAAATATTGCTAAGATAAGAAATTTAATGTCACTACATGATGCAGAAAAACTAGTCCATGCTTTTGTTCCCTCCAGGTTGGATTATTGTAATGCCTTACTGTCTGGATGTTCCAATAAGTGCATAAACAAGCTCCAGTTAGTTCAAAATGCAGCAGCAAGAGTCCTTACTAGAACTAGAAAATATGACCACATCACGCCTGTCTTATCCACACTGCATTGGCTCCCAATTCGTACTGATTATAAAATACTACTATTGACCTTTAAAGCACTGAATGGTCTCGCACCACAGTACCTGAGTGAACTTCAGGTCCTTTATGACCCGCCACGCCTACTTAGATCAAAAGGTGCAGGCTATCTGCTGGTACCTCGTATAGTGAAGGCTACTTCAGGGGGCGGAGCCTTTTCTTACAAAGCCCCACGGTTATAGAACAGCCTTCCAAGTAGTGTTCAGGAATCAGACACAGTCTCAGTGTTTAAGTCTCGGCTGAAAACATATCTGTTTAGTCAAGCCTTGTGTTAATGGTGTTTATGAGGTAAAGGAGTAGATCTGGAGGATCCTCAGACAGAGTGTTTTGGTAAACTGGGATGTATGGATGCTGTCAGTCCCCACTCGCTTGCTCACTCGAGTTTGTTGATGGTGTAGTGGCTGCTGCTTTATGTCCCGGGGCCCCTCATGCCTGTGTTACCTTCTGGCTCTCCCCTTTTAGTTATGCTGTCATAGTTAGTTGTCAGAGTCCCTGCTTGCACTCAGCACAAAATGGATACTGTTTCTTCCTATTCAGGTGGCACTGGGCATACCTAACAACCTGTGTTTTCTCTCTCGTTCCCCCCCTTCTCCCCAAATCTGTACCTCTGAGTTACATGTCGGCCCTGGGATCAAGATGCTGAACCTCTTCTGCCCCTCGGACCTGCCTGATCCATCCTGGTGCCCTGTGTCTGGTTGGAGTCCAATCGCATCGCTCCTGTGGAAGGCGGCCCCATGTGGACAGTTGGGGGTTGCGCCTGGAGGACGCTCTGGACTCTTGCAGTGGTGCTTCTGTGGCTGGGGACTGCAGTTGATTTGCTGACTTTGGGACTGCGGTTGTCGTGAACGGTTTTGCACTCGGGTTTCCGCCGGTGGGGGGTTTATAGCATCAACGAAGCTGACTATGTTAGGACTGTTAACGTTATAGTCATGTTGTCTGTTGCTGCCCAAATGAGGATGGGTTCCCTTTTGAGTCTGGTTCCTCTCGAGGTTTTTTCCTCATGTCGTCTGAGGGAGTTTTTCCTTGCCACCGTCGCCACAGGCTTCATCATTGGGGATAGATTAGGGATAAAATTACCTCATGTTTTAAGTCGTTCAAATTGTGTAAAGCTGCTTTGTGACAATGTTTATTGTTAAAAGCGCTATACAGATAAACTTGACTTGACTTGACACAGGGAGAACATGCAAACTCCACACAGAAAGGCCCTCGCCGGCCGCGAACCCAGAACCTTCTTGCTGTGAGGCGACAGTGCGAACCACTACACCACCGTGCCGCCCCTCAGAAATGACTGTGCTTTTTATGAGTGATCTCCATAATTTAGTTTTCCATTAAAGTGTTTCAAATTCATCAGTCTGACCAACATCCACAGAGCGACTCAATTCTGTTCCTGTTTCAATACTTTTAAAATTTAAACATGTGTTTGAGAAATCTGCGAATGTGAAAGATAAATTTCCCTTCAAATGAACCGTAATGTCGATATTCATGAAAACTGTGAAGGAAGAAGTTTCTCATGCCTTTGATTTAACAAATGGACAGCTGCCATTGTACACAAAGAGCTCTTCAACAGATCGATGATTCTCACACACACACACAGGGACAGGATGAACATGCCCGTAAGGTGTGGGGTGAAGGAGTGTACGTTTCTCTGCTCACAAAGCGTAACCTTTCCTCCACATGGTGACACGCAATCCCTGATCCATGTGAACTCCGCCCACATGGAGTTCCACACACAGCTTAACACACAGCTACACAAACAAAAGCCACAGGACCCACCCAGCACCAAGCCGTCGAGAGGTTAGCGCTTACACACCGATGACTGACGAGCACAGAAACACGATGGGACTGAAGCATGCTCATCATTAACGAGAAGCTCAAGTGTAGTGAGGTGATTCACTCAGAGGGACGACTCGGACTCACACGGGGAAAAATACACACACACACTAACTGGAAGCCTGAGGAGAAAGGAAGATCTTTAACTCACCTCTGTTTTAATCCTCTTCGGTGATGGTTCGTCTCTGTCTCCACATCGAGATCTGCACAAGAAAAAACAGAAAATGTTCAATAATTTCCTCGTTATTGTGGTCATTCTTTAAAATCCTGAATATCATGTGATCCGATTCATTCCACTTATCCACACACCCGCTCTCTCAAACTCTGTACATATTACAGTCTTATTATACTTATTTTATTCTCCTTTTAATCACATGCTGTAATGGTAAATTAACCTGATATGATAACACAATGCGATACAGTACGATATGATCACACTTGCAGGTTCATGTGGGTCACTTGTTTGTCTTGAAAATACAACATGGTGCGATACGATGCAACACACTACAATACAACACACTACGATACAATACAACACACTACGATACAACACACTACGATACAACACACTACGATACAGTACAACACTGCGATACGATACAACACACTACAATATGATACGATATGATATATGATACAACACACTACAATACGATACGATACAACATGATATACGATACAACATACTACCATGCGATACAATATATGATACAACACAGTACGATACAATACGATATATGATACAACACACTACGATACGATATACGATACAACACACTACGATACGATATACGATACAACACACTACTATACGATACAACACAGTACGATACGATATACGATACAACACAGTATGATACAATACGATATGTGATACAACACACTACAATACGATATACGATACAACACACTATGATACGATATACGATACAACACACTACGATACGATACACGATACAACACACTACGATACGATATACGATACAACACACTTCGATACGATACGATACAACACAGTACGATACGATATATGATACAACACAGTATATGATACAACACACTACAATACGATATACGATACAACACACTACGATACGATATACGATACAACACACTACAATACGATACGAAACAACACAGTACGATACAATACGATATATGATACAACACACTACGATATGATATACGATACAACACACTACGATACGATATACGATACAACACACTACGATACGATATACGATACAACACACTACGATACGATATATGATACAACACACTACGATACGATATACGATACAAAACACTACGATACGATATACGATACAACACACTACGATACGATATATGATACAACACACTATGATATATGATACAACACACTACAATACGATACAACACAGTATGATACAATATGATATATGATACAACACACTACGATACGATATACGATACAACACACTACAATACGATACAACACAGTATGATACAATACGATATACGATACAACACACTATGATACGATATACGATACAACACACTACAATACGATACGATACAACACAGTACGATATGATACAACACGATATATGATACAACATATTACCATGCGATACAATATACGATATGATACGATATGATATATGATACAACACAATATGGTACGATACGGTACGACATGATATAAAGCAATATTATATAATAAGTCATGACAGAACAAGACACGATATGATGGGTGTGGCCTCTCCAACGTTTTTAAATTTTGCTGAGAAACAGTTAGTAGCCTGATGAATAACCTCCAGCCCATTATACATTTTATACACAACAATTGATTACAGAATGTATTTAAAATGGGCTCGGCTTCAGAGTAACTTCGTTGATACTCGCAAAGACGAGTGAAGAAAGTGAACTGTACCAGCTGCGTACACTCCCCAGAGGCACCGGTAACCCTGGGCTACTGTATTTACTCATCTTATGCTTTCTAGCTTCACATTCGCTCACGATGTTAGCTTCAGTAAGCGATCACTCTCTTGCTAGGTTAGCTTTTTCTGCTCGTCAGGTCTCAGGAATCACTCGAGCTAACTGTTTGGATTTGTTATTGCATCTTGAGTGAAATGTCACTTTCTCTCACACACACACACACGTTTTATTGACCCTCACACACACACACACACACACACACACACACACACACGTGTTTTATTGACTCTCACACACACACACACACACACACACACGTGTTTTATTGACCCTCACACACACACACACACACACACACACACACGTTTTATTGACCCTCACACACACACACGTGTTTTATTGACCCTCACACACACACACACACACACACACACACGTGTTTTATTGACTCTCACACACACACACACACACACACACACACACACACACACACACACACACACACGTGTTTTATTGACCCTCACACACACACACACACACACACACACACACACACACACACGTGTTTTATTGACTCTCACACACACACACACGCACACACTCTCTGACTCATGGTTGAGGTGTGAGCATTACTCTCTACTTCACTTCCTGAAGTCTGATGTGATGAGCCGTGATGAGTGTGAAAGGTGCGAGTGTGAGCTCTGAGACGGTGATTGTGAAAGAGCAGAGTGGAATTTTCCGTCCTGTGGTACGCCAGGCGTATCGGACAGGAAGCACCTGGACACTGAAATCTATTTCAGAGGCTCATTAAGCTCAAGTGGAGTTTAAACACTTAATGTGTAAAGACTTTATTAAGCCTGAGAGCTGCTCTTATTCCTGCGCGCACACGCTCACACACACACACACACACACACACACCATGCAGATGGGTAGAGCTTCAAAAATACCCTTTACTGGAGAAAATAAATAAAGCGTAGCGATCAATGAGCCAGTGCTGACATCACACCACTAAATATAATAATAATAATAATAATAATAAACAAAACAATGCAAAATGTTTTAAAAGAAGAAAAAAAATAAAAGATACAAACTTCTCAAAATTAAGAAATAAAACAGAACATTACACAGCTAAAGTTAAGGGAAAAGAAGAAAAAACAGAAGAGAAAAATATAAAGAAAAGAAAAAATAAGAGAAAAGAAAACAGAAAATGAGAAAAAAGAGAAACAGGAAAAAGATAAGAAAAAGAAAAGAGAAGAAAGGGAAAAAGGAAAGACAAGAAAAAACACCAAAAGTTTGAAATGAAAAAAATAAATAAATAAATAAAAGGAGAGACTCAAAATAAAAAGAAGGAAATAAATCTTTCAAAATGAAGAAATAAAAGAGTGAAACTACGCAGGACACAAGCAAGTGAAAATTAAATTAAATTAACAAAAATATGATTGATTAATAATAATAATAATAATAATAATAATAAGCCACCAGAACATGTAAACATGAGATGATAAATAAATATAGATTTTTTTTGAATAAAGTGATGTAATAATTGTGATTAAATATCCTGAAGCGCAGACCCTGACTGATTTCAGGTTATGAGTTTTGTTCCCTGAGGAGTACAGGAAGTGCGTACTTGCTGGTCCTGTATGTGTACTTGTAGGTGACCTCTCTGGAGACCTGGCGTGCGAGTCCGAATAACTCGTCCCTGCGGGTCAGTAGCGCCACCTCCTTCATGCAGAGCTGTGCTGCGGCCTCGTTCACCGTCAGCTGTGGATCAGACGCATGAGACGGCGTTTCAGTTCAGATTCAAAAAACAACAACACAGTTACACAAAAGCTACAAGTGGAACATGGTGTCGTGACGCGTGTGGAGATGTTCAGACTTGCTGACTCTATAAACACACCAGCACACAGTCACGGAGGCAGAAACAGCCTCGCAGCTCAGTTACAGTCAGGTATCAGACTCTTTGTGGGCGTGGCCTAAGGTTGAATGGTGGAGGTCATTCAGTTCGTATATTTCATTTTGTAGTTAATATAGAATCAGGCTGTTTGCTGTAAAACATAAGGAATAAATCACTGTGTTGTGTTGTTATGGTAAAATAATCAACGACAGTGATGAGGCGGAGTCCAGAATAACGAAGTTGATTATTTTCCTATAACAGGACGTCCTCAAGTGTTTTATTCCTCTTACACCATAACAATTATTTTCATTTATTAAAGAATGTAAGTGGGCGGCACGGTGGTGTAGTGGTTAGCGCTGTCGCCTCACAGCAAGAAGGTCCAGGTTCGAGCCCCGTGGCCGGCGAGGGCCTTTCTGTGTGGAGTTTGCATGTTCTCCCCGTGTCCGCGTGGGTTTCCTCCGGGTGCTCCGGTTTCCCCCACAGTCCAAAGACATGCAGGTTAGGTTAACTGGTGACTCTAAATTGAGCGTAGGTGTGAATGTGAGTGTGAATGGTTGTCTGTGTCTATGTGTCAGCCCTGTGATGACCTGGCGACTTGTCCAGGGTGAACCCCGCCTTTCACCCGTAGTCAGCTGGGATAGGATCCAGCTCGCCTGCGACCCTGTAGAACAGGATAAAGCGGCTACAGATAATGAGATGAGACATTTACGTGCAGCTTGTCACATCAAACGTAAAGTTACGGTTTCACCTCTGACACTGGAGACTCCTTCCATAAATGTGATGTAAATGTCGCCTGACTTCAAGAAAACTTCAACAATTACAGAAATGTTTTAATCTGTTTATGAGTCCCTGTCAATGAGCTGCTCCTATAGAAACAACAATATATTAGAACCAGCACATTGCGCTACTGTCAGAACCACTGTGAGGGGAAATTAATCATCACCTTGTGACCAATCAGAATCTGGAACTCAATAGCACTGTGGCGTAAGGCATCATACCAACCTCGTGGAGTGTGAGATGTTTGCCGTCCTTCCTCTTGGAGTCGAAGCGTCCGTAGATGGCGCTGTATTTGCGGATCTCCTCCTCTCGGTGTGGGTCGTCGTCGCTCATGTCGAAGATGTGACCGATCATTTTGGCGAGCTTCTTGTTGGCTTTGAGCTGCTCTCTCAGGTCTGCCGGGTCACTTTTGGGCAACGCACGTGCCATCCTGTCGACACACTCACTGACAGCCTGAACGGCAGCAATGTCCAGCGCCTCAAGGGTGTCGCGAGGCAGCGGGGATGAGGGTGAGCCAAGCTCAGCAGGTGAGAGACTGCGCTCCGGCCAGAAACGTGGCTCGTTGCTGCTCTGCAGAGGCGAGGCGGTGGCTGAGGAACTCCCGCTGCCTGCTTCGGTTTTTGGTGGGTCTGTTTTGGGAACTTTGACAGGAAGCACAGGACCGTCAGGAAGTTTATACACAGGGATGCTGCAGACAGGAAGTGAAGCGAGCGGCTGGTTAAACAGCGCCGGGTTGGTGACCCAGTCACGCAGAGCTTTCTGGAGGCGTCGCACGTGTAGCGGTTTGCTGGCCATCCCTACCAGCGCCATGATCTCCAGGAACTCATCTTCAGCGGCCTCGCACAGCTGCTGCACGTCATCGCCGCCCTGCTGGATGAATGCGTCGTAGTAGCACAGCAGGTTGGCCCGCTGCAGGATACGGTAGAGCTGCAACTCGCCAAGAGTCCTGGGCAAAGTCGCTGCCATGACCTGAGCCAAGAGACGACAAGAGAAACAGGAAAACAAAAGTGAGGAGGCGGTGAGCAACGGAGTGGAACACAATGGAGGGAAAGAGTGATTGAAACTCTGATAGTGTGGTTAGTATGAAGTCATCCATAATGTCAGCTAACACTTCATCCACTCAACTGATCTTACTCTGGGTGGACAAAGTGTAAAAGAAAAACACAGAAAACACACATAAAATAAATAAACACAATACAAATCACTGCACTGTCTTGTGACAGTGAGACCAATAATGAGAGACGCATCGCAGTTATGATACATATTTGTTTTCAGTGACACTGCATGCCATGTGCCAGAAACAACACCAGCACATTTATTATGGTGTGACTCTGCTGGGCGCCTGGGGGACAGCAGTGAACCAGGACTCTCACTTTACACTACTACTGTAGAGTTACTATCCAATATCACACTCCATACAGCTGTCTGGTTTCATCTCTCAGAACCATTAGGACTAATCCCCATGCACCTGTTCCTGATTAGAGCTCAATCACAGCACAGACATTTATATAAGGACTCTGAGTAACACACAGACTTTGTGAAAGCCTTGTATTTTGTGTCACTTCTCTGGTTTTCACCCTGTTTGTGTGTTTGGACTGTGAGTATTGTATCCCTCTGACATCCTGTCTGTCTCTCACTCCACCACTGCCTGGTTTTGTCTCCGTTTTGGATCTGTTTGCTCGCATGTTTTCAGTAAAACTCTTCCTGTGATTGCATCAGTCTATCAGCCCTTACACAACACAAACTGTCACCTGTCCAACCAGTGAGTGGACTCATAAAACTGTTTTAACTAATTTTATCTGAAACGGTCATGAATATTTTCTGTAAAATGTGTTCGTAAATAATCACACATTATTTTTTAAAAAGAAAATTAAATATAAGTGCTGGATAAAAACTCATCTATCTTATGGAAATAAAGATACAGATTTCATTGTCTGCTGGTCAGGTGTTTATGAGATACGTTGCCTTGCATTTATGATCGGGTTCCCTGCGGTGGGACTCAGATATCATTCGTATGTACAGTCACAAAAGCCATCAAAAATCAGGTCGGTGTTTTTTTACCATATTCTCTTAAGTATGGAGCGCCACTCCGTTATCATTAACAAAATAATTCACCCAGACCTGATTAAACATTATAAACTGAGCAGTAATATAAAACACTCTGCGATTTATTTCATCTGATCATGATTTTAGTAGCCACTTCACACAGACTCCAATCTTCTGTCGAGTCCTGATCCCTCCCAAATGTGGCTAAATGGAATTAAAATATGAGTCATGGACATGAGGATGAACATTTTCCAAAAGCAGGAATTCCCAAACTAGAGGTCAACTCAAGGGTGATTTACAAATAGGGTCATGAGAAAAATTCCTCATCTCCACTTTATTTATTTTTAAAACTGATGTTACAACTAGGCGGCACGGTGGTGTAGTGGTTAGCGCTGTTGCCTCACAGCAAGAAGGTCCGGGTTCGAGCCCCGTGGCCGGCGAGGGCCTTTCTGTGTGGAGTTTGCATGTTCTCCCCGTGTCCGCGTGGGTTTCCTCCGGGTGCTCCGGTTTCCCCCACAGTCCAAAGACATGCAGGTTAGGTTAACTGGTGACTCTAAATTGAGCGTAGGTGTGAATGTGAGTGTGAATGGTTGTCTGTGTCTATGTGTCAGCCCTGTGATGACCTGGCGACTTGTCCAGGGTGAACCCCGCCTTTCGCCCGTAGTCAGCTGGGATAGGATCCAGCTCGCCTGCGACCCTGTAGAACAGGATAAAGCGGCTACAGATAATGAGATGAGATGTTACAACTACAGACTAGAAATTTTCGTCTAACTATGAAGAAGTCCTCACATTCAGTAAATACACTATTCTCATTGTTTTGATACACTGCACTAACACAGGACTAATTTCTCTGAATTCACTGAACTAGTTCCTCGGCAGGGCCCTGTGATGACCTGGCGACTTGTCCAGGGTGAACCCCGCCTCTTGCCCGTAGTCAGCTGGGATAGGATCCAGCTCGCCTGCGACCCTGTAGAACAGGATAAAGCGGCTACAGATAATGAATGGATGGATCCACAAGCATGATGGTAAATTCCACGGAGGAACCAAACCACTGAGAGAACAGAGAGTAGACATGTCTTTGAGGGGTTTGGTCTGTGTGTGGGTTGACGTTACATGTACGTTACTGAAGAATGATAAAATGTTCAAATGTTACAATAACAGAAATGATAAATGTGGAATAAAAGTATGCAGGGTGGCCGAGGATCGTTCATACTTGGTGTTGTTTGTTCAGAAAATTCGGGAAATGTTAACAATGATTTGCTAGTAAGAAAAGTTTTATCACGATGATTAAAAAATGTAAACTCTGAAAATGATGCACTGTTCTTGTGCTGGATGTTTATGTGTAAACCTAAGCATCGCCAAATATATTGTGATTTGATATTTTGTTCGTATCAATCACCCGTATCTCACTTTATATGTGTATGAGATAAAAACGCAGCTGGATTTGAATGCGACAAGTCATAGTGGAGGATGACGTGTGTGTGTGTGTGTGTGTGTATGGGTTTGAGGAGAGTGTGAGAGCGCCTGTCAGGCTCCTGAGCTGCTGGGAGAGTCGCATACCACACTCCACCTCTGCAGCAGGCGTAGGAGGAACTCTCCATCACAGCAGCACAGGCCATGTTTGTTCCTGCTCTCCGCAGTTCAGGCCCCGCTGCCTTCCCAGAATCCCCCTCTCTCCGAGGTGTGGGCGTGGAGCGATACGTGCTCAGACCCAGAGGTCATGGCGTTCAATTTCCAGTTTTATATCTCACACTTATTTCACGGATAAGAAAGGGATCTGGGATTATGGGGCTCACAGGAACAGGTTTATTAAAGCTCTGAAGGGTCTCGGGTTAATAATGATTAAACCTTCGCTAATCTGCTAGTGTGTTCATGTGAAAAGCGTCACTGAAGCTCATGGAGATTAAATACTTCCCTATGCATCATCCTCCCAACGTCTTACTGGAAAAATGGAATGAGATTTAGGTTCATGAAACAGCTAAAATCCGACAACATTTATTCACAGTTGATGACTTTAGTCCAAAAGTTGTGTCAGAATCTGTGTGGGGAAATCCAGAGTCGAAACACAAGCACTCGCTTTTAATTTTATCCACAGAAATTTCATTGTCTCTAACTATGATGTCTAAAATTAAAATAACATTTTATTTATTTTAATTTTTTTATATTTATTTTCAATTAATTCATTCATGTTTATATTTTTTCATTTTTGAATTTTTAAATAAATTTGTTTCATTGTCTCTAATTGCAATGTTCATCCATCCATTATCTGTAGCCATTTATCCTGTGCAGGGTTGCAGGCGAGCTGGAGCCTATCCCAGCTGACTACAGGCGAAAGGCGGGGTACACCCTGGACAAGTCGCCAGGTCATCACAGGGCTGACACATAGACACAGACAACCATTCACACTCACATTCACACCTACGCTCAATTTAGAGTCACCAGTTAACCTAACCTGCATGTCTTTGGACTGTGGGGGAAACCGGAGCACCCGGAGGAAACCCACGCGGACACGGGGACAACATGCAAACTCCGCACAGAAAGGCCCTCGCCGGCCACGGGGCTCGAACCCGGACCTTCTTGCTGTGACGCAACAGCGCTAACCACTACACCACCGTGCCGCCTAATTGCAATGACTAAAATTTAAGTTAATTATAATTTATTTATTTTTATAAATTATTTCACTGTCACTAATTACAATGTCTCAAATTAAAATTATTTTTAACTTTTATTTCATTTATTTTATTTTAATGTTTTCATTTTTAAAATTAACTTATTTCACTGTCTATGATTTCTAAATTTTTTTTATTTTAATTATTGTCTTTATTTAATATTTATTTAAAATTTAATATTTTTCATTTTTAATTTTTAAAATTAATTTCAGTCTTCAATTACAATGTCTAAGATGATATTATTAATATTTAATAAAAAGTGTTATATTGATATATTTATCTATATGTATTGTGCATTTAATGACATGTCGCTGTAACTGAGACACGCCTCTGCTTTACTCAAACTCCGCCCCCATATGCATAACTCTAACGTAACTTCTGAATATCGCTTTAGTGTGCAGCTCCGCAGTCTGAACACTGATTTCAGTATTACATCACTGCACACGTGACTCAACTCTGAATATGACTTTATGATTTTAACAATAAATATATTTAACTTCAATACAACTTTAAATACATTTAACTTCACATTTAACACGTTAATGAATTAAACATGTGACACAAAACCTGATTTTAATGTCCGGTCAGTAAACAACACAAAAACATGCTGCTGTGTAAAATCTGTGCTTCTCGCCAGAAGAGCAGTGTGTAGTTCTGCTGATGTATGGACACCACACGACGCTCAGCACACGACGCTCAGCACACGACGCTCACTGAAGAAAGACTCTTTACTGAATGACTCCAGTGTTGGAAAGTTGGACTAAACTCCATAAGAACGATGACTTTGTCATGTCTGACTCATCACCTCACACCTTCATTGTTATATTTTAACACTGAGTGTTTTATTTTCCTCAGAGGTGTGAATCTCCCTCTTTCAGACAATACCATACACATCTCGAGTCGTACTACAGCAGACCATCCAAACACGGAACAGTTAAACCTTTTAACAAACTACTGATCCAATACGATTTGATTCGATTCGATTCAGGACTGATTGGATTCTGATGAGCACTAATATTCACTTCAGTTGATATTCACTGATATTCAGTCCAGTTGTAGTAGCGCACTTCAGTTCAGTAATGTTACAGTTCAATTCAGTACTGTTATGATTCAGTTCGGCATTAATGTGACCCAGTTCACCACTGATATGATCCGGTTCAGCTCTAAAATGATTCGGTTCAGCTCTGATACAATTAGATCCATTACTGATTATTTCTGAGATATTGGGGATATTGTGATATTTTAATATTTTTCTTTTTCAATAATTATTGATAGTAAAGATTTCATACTTAATATTAACAATATCAATGATTGTTATTGATAAATATAAAAAAGCATACAGCTAGAAATAAAAGTAATAAACAGTTTTTTTTTTTTTTAAATATAACCCCAGGCCTAGAAATTCATATATTTTTTCCCACCAGCCAGCCGGACTAGTTCCCTTCCAAAGTAACTCGTCAAACAGAAAATCAACTCGCCAAAATTTGTTCATGTGTGAATTTTACTTCTGTCAAAAATAACGCAAAAGAGAGTTGTTACCATTGTTCATGACTAATGTGCATTTATTTCAAGACCCGAGTATTTTGATCCTGTTGTTAAATACATAAATGAGAACAACACAGAGCACCATAATATAATATCAACAAATAATAATATATTGGAAAACTTGGCAACTTGGTGTATGAGTATTGAAAACAAATATACTTACTATCATGACTATAGCACCCAAAATATGTCTTTCAAATGTGTTTTATTTGAGCAATGTATACATATATACAGTATATACATACAGTATGTCGCGTATCTTTCACATGCACGTTTCATCATTTGTTGCTCTTTTTTCTTTTTTCCCCATGAACACACGTACACATACACAAAATACCCACTAGCACCCAAAATATGTCCAACATGCTTTCTGTATTTAACCATTTATGAGAGAGAAAGCATTCGGAGCTTCATATTGACGAGGAATCAACTTGAAAAAATTAATTATTCCATAAAAATCATATCGCAGCCAAGGCCGACCCTGCTCCCACGCTTGCTTATCAGTCCTTTGTCATTTCTCCTTCTCGTACGCTTTATCGGCGGCCTTTTTCTCCTCTTCAGACTGAGGTCGCTTTGTCCCCGTCTCTGGCGGTTTCTGTACACCTTTCAGAAAATTCCACATCGCAACGTAGCTTTGGCAGATGTAGATGTAAACAACAACAAAAACACACGTTTAAATGGGCGATAATGTGGCCACATCTATTGAATTTGATAACATGATTACCGCGATATTCAGCGAGATGTGTTATATGCATGCGCAGTAGTGAAAAAACCGACAGCCTGACTCATACACGATATGATTCGGAATTCTTCGGTATTTTCCGTCCTGCTGATAAACACATCGATTAACACAGACACGGCACACACTTAATATGTGGCGGCTTTAGTTGACGGTGTGTCTGAATTTTCACTTCATATATATTTTTTATTTTCAACTAACCAGCCGGGCTGGCTAGTGACAGGAATTACCCGCCAAATGACAAATTAAGTCGCCTCGGGCGACCGGACCACCACGAATTTCAAGCTGTGTAACCCTACTGATTTGCTGGTAATTTGATAGCAAGCCTACATATATCGTGATTATATCATATATGCTCGGATCATGATATGATATTGTTGTTTATATCGCCCAGCCCTAATATTGATATTCTATCATCACCACCCCACCCACTCCAACAGCTCTGCTGTAACAGCAGAAGAAAACAGACTTTCTATGACAGCAGGTCATCACGCATCTCCAGGAGAGAGTTAAATTGAGCACACACACACACACACACACACACACACACAAACAGAGCTGAACTCGTGCCTCTCCAATGGAGAACAGAGGCCAAGGCCCAGAGAGCACAAAACCTCATTGAAACCAATTTAGCATGAGCATGGATGGGCTCCTCTCTCTCTCTCAGGACGCAGCTTCACAACATGGCCAGCTGAAAGCACTCTCTCCGCCTGCACTCATATCTGAGACCAGCAGACCTTCATCAATGAGCATGAATAACACACTCGCAATGAGCGAGCGATCACACAGCGGGTTCTGAGGAAGAGCTCAGAGGCTGTTTACTTCACGTAAAAACATTCTGTCAGAAATATCTGCAATATGTTCAGGAAGGAGAAGAGAATGGGAGGATTCTGTACTGCTGAAGGATAAAGGAAAAGGATCCTACTGAAAAAAATGATAATCCTTTCCTAATAAAATAAACATGATGAGTTGAGTGGTTTGTTCAGGAGAACTTTAAAAGAACATCTGCAAACAAGGTTAAATAAAGCGAAATAATATTTTGCATAAAATTGTAACACTTAAAAACATTGTGTCTGCTTGACTGCCTGACTTACCAAATGACTGACTAATTGATTGATTGACTGAATGTCTGTCAGAACTGACTGTCTGTAGGACTGAATGACTGAAGGACTGACTGAAAGACTGTCTGTAGGACGGATTGACTGAAGGACGGATTGAGTGACCGACTGAAGGACTGACGGATTGACTGACTGAAGGACTGACGGATTGACCGACTGAAGGACCGACGGATTGACCGACTGACTGAAGGACTGACGGATTGACCGACTGACTGAAGGACTGACGGATTGACTGACTGACTGAAGGACTGACGGATTGACTGACTGAAGGACTGACGGATTGACTGACTGACTGACTGACTGAAGGACTGACGGATTGACTGACTGACTGAAGGACTGATGGACTGACTGACTGACTGACTGAAGGACTGATGGACTGACTGACTGACTGACTGAAGGACTGATGGACTGACTGACTGACTGACTGAAGGACTGATGGACTGACTGACTGACTGACGGATTGACTGAAGGACTGACGGACTGACTGAAGGACTGACGGAAGGACTGACAGATTGACTGAAGGACTGACGGAAGGACTGATGGACTGATGGATTGACTGAAGGACTGATGGATTGACTGACGGATTGACTGAAGGACTGATGGATTGACTGACGGATTGACTGAAGGACTGATGGATTGACTGACGGATTGACTGAAGGACTGATGGATTGACTGACGGATTGACTGAAGGACTGATGGATTGACTGACGGATTGACTGAAGGACTGATGGATTGACTGACGGATTGACTGAAGGACTGATGGATTGACTGACAGATTGACTGAAGGACTGACAGATTGACTGAAGGACTGACAGATTGACTGAAGGACTGACAGATTGACTGAAGGATTGACTGAAGGACTGATGGATTGACTGAAGGACTGATGGATTGACTGAAGGACTGATGGATTGACTGACGGATT